>NC_071111.1:31927500-31930000 GCF_024256425.1 Clarias gariepinus | reverse complement strand
CACACACACTTCATAACAACACACACACACTTCATAACAACACACACACACACTTCATAACAACATACACACACACTTCATAACAACATACACACACACTTCATAACAACATACACACACACTTCATAACAACATACACACACACACACATAACAACATACACACACACACATAACAACATACACACACACACACACAACAACATACACACACACACACACAACAACATACACACACACACACACAACAACATACACACACACACACACAACAACATACACACACACACACACAACAACATACACACACACACACACAACAACATACACACACACACACAACAACATACACACACACACACACACACACACAACAACATACACACACACACACACACACACTTCATAACAACATACACACACACACACACACTTCATAACAAAATACACACACACACACACACTTCATAACAACACACACACACACACACTTCATAACAACACACACACACACACACTTCATAACAACACACACACACACACACTTCATAACAACATACACACACACACACATAACAACATACACACACACACACACAACAACATACACACACACACACACAACAACATACACACACACACACACACAACAACATACACACACACACACACAACAACATACACACACACACACACAACAACATACACACACACACACAACAACATACACACACACACACAACAACATACACACACACACACAAAAACATACACACACACACACAACAACATACACACACACACACACACACACTTCATAACAACATACACACACACACACACACTTCATAACAACATACACACACACACACACACACACTTCATAACAACATACACACACACACACACACTTCATAACAACATACACACACACACACACACACACACACACACACACACTTCATAACAACATACACACACACACACACACACACACACACACACACTTCATAACAACATACACACACACACACACACACACACACACACACACTTCATAACAACATACACACACACACACACACACACACTTCATAACAACATACACACACACACACACACACACACACTTCATAACAACATACACACACACACACACACACACACTTCATAACAACATACACACACACACACACTTCATAACACACACACACACTTCATAACAACATACACACACACTTCATAACAACACACACACACTTCATAACAACACACACACACTTCATAACAACACACACACACTTCATAACAACACACACACACTTCATAACAACACACACACACACACACTTCATAACAACACACACACACTTCATAACAACACACACACACTTCATAACAACACACACACACTTCATAACAACACACACACACTTCATAACAACACACACACACACTTCATAACAACACACACACACACTTCATAACAACACACACACACACTTCATAACAACATACACACACACACACACACTTCATAACAACATACACACACACACACACACTTCATAACAACATACACACACACACACACACACACACTTCATAACAACATACACACACACACACACTTCATAACAACATACACACACACACACACACACTTCATAACAACATACACACACACACACACACTTCATAACAACATACACACACACACACACACACTTCATAACAACATACACACACACACACACACACTTCATAACAACATACACACACACTTCATAACAACATACACACACACTTCATAACAACATACACACACACACACACTTCATAACAACACACACACACACACACACTTCATAACAACACACACACACACACACACTTCATAACAACATACACACACACACACACACTTCATAACAACACACACACACACACACACACTTCATAACAACATACACACACTTCATAACAACATACACACACAACAACATACACACACACACACTTCATAACAACATACACACACACACACTTCATAACAACATACACACACACACACTTCATAACAACATACACACACACACACTTCATAACAACACACACACACACACACACACACTTCATAACAACATACACACACACACACACACACACACACTTCATAACAACACACACACACTTCATAACAACACACACACACACACACTTCATAACAACACACACACACTTCATAACAACACACACACACTTCATAACAACACACACACACTTCATAACAACACACACACACTTCATAACAACACACACACACACTTCATAACAACACACACACACACTTCATAACAACACACACACACACTTCATAACAACACACACACACACTTCATAACAACACACACACACACTTCATAACAACACACACACACACTTCATAACAACACACACACACACTTCATAACAACATACACACACACTTCATAACAACA
>NC_071111.1:31840000-31922500 GCF_024256425.1 Clarias gariepinus | reverse complement strand
CACACACACACACTTCATAACAACACACACACACACTTCATAACAACATACACACACACACACACACTTCATAACAACATACACACACACACACACACTTCATAACAACATACACACACACACACACACACACACTTCATAACAACATACACACACACACACACTTCATAACAACATACACACACACACACACTTCATAACAACATACACACACACACACACTTCATAACAACATACACACACACACACACACTTCATAACAACATACACACACACACACACACACTTCATAACAACATACACACACACACACACACACTTCATAACAACATACACACACACTTCATAACAACATACACACACACACACACTTCATAACAACATACACACACACACACACTTCATAACAACACACACACACACACACACTTCATAACAACATACACACACACACACACACACTTCATAACAACACACACACACACACACACACTTCATAACAACATACACACACAACAACATACACACACACACACTTCATAACAACATACACACACACACACTTCATAACAACATACACACACACACACTTCATAACAACATACACACACACACACTTCATAACAACATACACACACACACACTTCATAACAACATACACACACACACACTTCATAACAACATACACACACACACACTTCATAACAACACACACACACACACACACACACTTCATAACAACATACACACACACACACACACACACACACTTCATAACAACACACACACACTTCATAACAACACACACACACACACACTTCATAACAACACACACACACTTCATAACAACACACACACACTTCATAACAACACACACACACTTCATAACAACACACACACACTTCATAACAACACACACACACACTTCATAACAACACACACACACACTTCATAACAACACACACACACACTTCATAACAACACACACACACACTTCATAACAACACACACACACACTTCATAACAACACACACACACACTTCATAACAACATACACACACACTTCATAACAACATACACACACACTTCATAACAACATACACACACACTTCATAACAACATACACACACACACACACACTTCATAACAACATACACACACACACACACTTCATAACAACATACACACACACACTTCATAACAACATACACACACACACACACACACTTCATAACAACACACACACACACTTCATAACAACATACACACACACACACACACACTTCATAACAACATACACACACACACACACACACTTCATAACAACATACACACACACACACACACACACACTTCATAACAACATACACACACACACACACACTTCATAACAACATACACACACACTTCATAACAACATACACACACACACTTCATAACAACATACACACACACACTTCATAACAACATACACACACACACACACACACTTCATAACAACACACACACACACTTCATAACAACATACACACACACACACACACACTTCATAACAACATACACACACACACACACACACTTCATAACAACATACACACACACACACACACTTCATAACAACATACACACACACACACACACACACACTTCATAACAACATACACACACACACACACTTCATAACAACATACACACACACACACACACACTTCATAACAACATACACACACACACACACACTTCATAACAACATACACACACACACACACACACTTCATAACAACATACACACACACTTCATAACAACATACACACACACACTTCATAACAACACACACACACACACACACTTCATAACAACATACACACACACACTTCATAACAACATACACACACACACACACACTTCATAACAACACACACACACACACACACACTTCATAACAACATACACACACAACAACATACACACACACACACTTCATAACAACATACACACACACACACTTCATAACAACATACACACACACACACTTCATAACAACATACACACACACACACTTCATAACAACACACACACACACACACACACACTTCATAACAACATACACACACACACACACACACACACACACTTCATAACAACATACACACACACACACACACACACTTCATAACAACATACACACACACACTTCATAACAACATACACACACACACACAGGAGGGGGGCGGGTGACTGGAGACTGCAGCCTCTGTGGTCTTTATAAACCATGTGGGAGGTTTCGGGTGAGGGGTAGCTCACAGAGTTGTATAGGGATCTTATCCACCCCTCTGTGTGTGTGTGTGTGTGTGTGTTGCCCCTTCACCCACTCTTAGTGTCATTGTTGTTTGTGGGCAGGGTTTAGTCTCAGGGAGGGGTAAGAATGCTCGACTCACAGTGGTCTCTCCTGCCTTTTCACCCTCACAGCTGGGCAGGACACACCAGGACACACCCACTTCATCACCTGTTTCAGTGTCAGTGGGTCAAAGGGCCGTGCACTCATACCTCACGTTTCTGCCCAACATAATGTTAGTAATCTAGCTGATTGGGGGGGTTGGTTGTTTGTTTGTTTGTTTGTTTGTTTGTTTTGCAAAAAAAGGCCAAATATCAGAAGTCTCTCTCTTTTGTGTCCGGTATGAGCCTGACCCCTCCCGCTCATTGGACCAGCCTGATTTATTGCTCCCTGTACACGGGCTGGACCTCATCTCCATGCCCCGCCCCTCCCCTCCCCTCCCATGTCTAGGCATGGTCTTTATGTGCACCACACTGAGGTGTGCCACTCCAGCAGATCTGCCCCACACCATCACCGTCAAATCTCGCAGGTTCTTTTTGCAGATCCAGAGATGTTTGCCCAGAGGTGGTAAAACGTTGCTCTGTGTTCACACGGCATCACGTGTCGTACAGTCAAATTAATTGCCATCTTGGCATCAGGTGCCCAAGTGGTGCAGCGGTAATGAGCTCACCCTATTATCCAGAGATTGCAAGTTTGAATCCCGTGTGATGCTGTAGACTCACACAGGTAGGGCCGGTGAGCTCACACTAACAGCACTTCCCTCAGAGTGTTACACCGCTCCCTGAGGGACACGCGCGGGCTGGTGTGACGGAAGGACAAAACACGCCCTTAATTATGGTATTGTTGGTGATGCCGTATGCAGGAGGCGGGTAGGTTCCAGGATTTAAAGTGACTTGAGTTCCACCTTTTCTCTTCTGTTTTTTTTTTTTTTTATGTTTATCAAACAGTAAATAGTAAATAATTACCGTTAGGTTGTGAGTCGGGACTGAATCAGCCGTTCTGTTTCAGCATCAGCAGCACCCTGATGGACATGGAGAGCACCGCATCCAGTGGACGCTCCACGCCGGCCATGATGAACGGACACGGGGGAGCGGCTCCGGCGTCGACCAAAGGTTCCTCGTACCCATGCTGTTGGGATCTGTGCCCTCTGCTCTTCACCAGCAGCCCGGACCTGGCGGAGCACATCCGCTCGGTCCACGTCGATGGTCAGCGTGGAGGGGTCAGTCACACACACACACACACACACACTGTCCCACAGACCCCTGTATCAACAGCCTGATAGAAAGATGTTCTTTACCAACAGTGGAGATACCTGGGGCAATAGATTTGAACAGATTTGAGAAATTGACAAAAGGACATTTAACAAAAGTGTGGCTCTAATTATTTAGGAATTACAAGCACTTACACACACACACATTGAAGGCTCATAAGTAATGGAACAAGTGGCTGGTGTGTCCTGTTCCCTCGTTACACCATGACTAGTCGAGCAGATAAAAGGTCTGGCGGAGGTTCTGAGTGTTACATTTTGATTTGGTAGATGTTCACTCTGACTCTCAACATTACAGAGATTGTCCATGCCGGTGACGCAGGCGTCAAACTAAAAAACTAAAGAAAAAAGATTCAATTATTTGTCACATGAACCTTTGTACATTAAAACCTTTTTTCTTTGCATATAAGCTGGTGTCAGAGCACATTCTTCAAAAGAAGGAATGTAACTAAAGTGGACAAGTGCGGAATTCTGTCCATGGTGAAGAAGAACTCTTACAACATCTAGCCAAGGCAGGGACACTCGTGAGGAGGTGGGCGTGTCATCGTCACAGTCTACAGTCAAGAGATGGCTCTTGTTTTGTCTTTACTGCCAGTGTAAGCGTGTCTCTGGTGTTTATTGATGACGTGGCTGCTGATAAACGGAGCAGGATGAATCCTGAAGTGTACAGGGCGAGACACTCCGCTCAGATTCAGACGAATGCCGCAGGACCGAGAGGACGCCGCTTCATACTGCAGAGGGGTCACGACCCCAAAACATACAGTGAAAGCTACCCGAGGCAAAGGAATGAGATGTTCTTCACTGGTCCAGTCAGTCACCTGATCTCAACCCAATAGAGCGAGTGTTTGACTCACTGAAGACCAGACTGAAGGCAGAAAGACCCGGAAACCAGCAGCAGGTGGAGACAGCTGCAGTAAAGACCTGGCAAAGTGTCTCCAGGGACCAAACTCAGCATTTGGTCATGATCACGGGTTCAGACTTCAGACAGACACTGACCGACTAAAAGATTTCATCTAAATATTAAAGCCGATCCTTATGATAGTCTGTTCCAATATTTATGAGCCCTCAAAGTGTGTGTGTGTGTGTGTGTGTGGCTGTAATTCCTCAATGGTTAATCCCACACTTTTGTCAAACCCCATGAATTAAAGCTAAAAGTCTCGACTTCACTCACATTTCCCAGAGCTGTGTTGACTGACTGTGTGTGTGTGTGTGTTTGTGTGTTTCTCTGTAGGTGTTTGTGTGTCTGTGGAAGGGCTGTAAGGTGTACAACACGCCCTCCACCAGCCAGAGCTGGCTCCAGAGGCACATGCTGTCCCACAGTGGAGATAAACCCTTTAAGGTACGATGTCTTTACCTCCTGTACTCACATGCCAGGAGAACCCTGTGTCCCGAGAGCGTCACTCTTTTACACTCGGCTTTGTGTTCGTCCGTTTCTTCACCCGGTGTCTGTTCATCCTCCCCTGTGTGTGCAGTGTGTAGTGGGTGGGTGCAATGCCACGTTTGCCTCTCAGGGAGGACTCGCACGTCACGTCCCCACACACTTCAGCTCGCAGAATTCCTCCAAGCTGTCCAGCCAGGCCAAGCTCAAGGAGGAGTCGCCTTCCAAAGCGGGCATCAACAAGCGCAGGAAGCTGAAGAACAAATGCAGGAGGTCCTTGCGTACGTGCTCACCCTGTTTATGCTTGTTGTTGTTGTTGTTTAAGTGTTAATTTTCTCCTCTCGTAACCCAAACCGCCTGTTCCAGCTCGGCCGCACGACTTCTTTGACGCGCAGACCATGGACGCCATCCGTCACCGTGCCATCTGTCTCAATCTGGCAACCCACATTGAGAGCCAGGGAAAGGGCCACAGTGTGGTGTTTCACAGCACGGTGAGTCTGAATACACACACACACACACACACACACACACACACACACACACTGTCTATTCCGTACATGGGGAAATGTCCTTTAGCTGGGATGAGAATAGTTGTTACAGAGGAAATGAATAATTCTGGTGTCAGTGGGATGAGATTCTCTTAAACATGGTGTTTCTCAGCTGCTTCACGTCCCTCATGAGAGTTCGGGTCACATTTCAAGTCGTCTACGTGACTCAGATTTGGTCTGGTTCCAGTCGAAGTCCAGAACTGACCCGACTGCAGGAAGTGACCCAGACACCACGTTCACCGCCGCGTCACCACTTTAAACTCGTCCTTTATTCATCATTATTACGAGTTCACAAAGTCCATGAAGAAGTGAAAGTAGTGTTAAGGCTGGTGTTCAGGTTTTAGTTACATTATTTGTTGTATATAAGCTTCTAAGCGCAACAAAAACACATTTTTATAGCGTTATATTATCAAAAATTGCGCCCGTTAAAAGCTTTTGATCTTCCTTTCTCGTGAGCAAGTTTTTAGTCTGAAACACTCATTACACACACTTACCACCAGTCTCACAACACTGCGGGCGCTAATTAGTACAGAATCGTGTGTTAAAATCTCTCACAGCCGCGCGACCCGCGCACTCGCTGTGCAAGACCTGGGCGCCATTCAAGGCCTCAAACGCCTAAAACGTCAGTAAAACACCACTGCTTCTTTATAGTCCTACAGGTGGCGCTCTCTGAAGTATTCACACCTTTCCATCCCGCGTGTACGGGTGAATTATTTACCAAGTTTTGTGTGTATGGTGTGTGTGTGTGTACTCCCTGCTCACAAGCCTGCTCACAAGCCGTTCTTCATACTGACCAGAGCGCTGAGTTTCTCTCATAGTCTGACTGAAAAATAAATACTTTGTGTGTGTCTGTGTGTGTGTGTGTGTGTGTGGATGAACAGGTCATTGCAAGGCGGAAGGAGGATTCAGGGAAGGTGAAGGTGCTGCTCCACTGGACTCCAGAGGACATGTGAGTCCACAGTGTAGTGAAGACACGAGCGCAGACATGCCTGCATCTCCTCCACCTCTAGTGGACACACACACACACTCGATGTTCTGTCTGAGGAAGCATGTGTTCCATGATTGTGTGTGTGTGGAAGAGAGATCTGAGAAGAGTAGCTCCTACACATTAGTGTTAAATGTAGAAGATTTATTCTGATGCTTGTGTGTGTGTGTGTGTGTGTGTGTGTGTGTGTGTGTGTGTGTGTCAGCCTGCCGGACTCGTGGGTGAGCGAGAGCGACCGACCACAAATGAAGACCAAAGTGGTACATCTGTCCCAGCTGCCTCAGGATACCGCTGTGCTACTGGACCCGAACATCTACAGGTGAGACACACACACATACACGCTGCGCTTTCAGAATTCTGGTGTGTGATCAGATGTGTGTCTGTGCATGGAGAACACATTTCCTAGACTACATCTCTAAAATGGGAGCAGATAGTGAACATGACGTGCACGAGTACGATGGCGTACGTCCTGTTTTATAGTGAAAGACTTCATGCAGCGTTAATGAACTCAGTGTTCTGTGAGCAGGGTTGCCAGAGTTTGTGAATAATCTCCACGTATTTCAGGAATAGAAATCTTCGCTGCTCGTAACTTGTTTCCCCTCAAGACACTGATAAAATATTTTTGGTTGTCCTTTGGCTTGTAGTTAGGTGATCTTCAAACCTGGCAACCCATGAGGCTTCTTCAAGCCATTCGTTCCCTGTTGTTTATTCAGCGCTTTTCTCCGCTATTTCTATCCGCGGCGCTGCCATAATCCGTGTTTATTCAGAAACGTGAGTCGCGCTGGAGACAGCTACACCAGCTTCACTTAGCAGCAGAATAACGAAACCCTGAGCTGCAGAAACGTTCCCCGGTAAGTTTCCCGGTGAACGCTAGACGTGATTTATTCTGTCGCAGTTTTACACACAGCTCCGGTTTTGGTCTACGCTGATAAATGAACATCTAAATTTTATTTTATTTTTTTTATTATAATTTTTTTTTATGATGATAAAAATGTTATCATAAATATTAAAATTTAGTCACAAATTCCTGGATTTTGATGTGGCGTAGCCGTTTATTCTGCCAGTGTAGCTGCAGGTCGAGTCTGGTGTGAAACCTGTGGACTGGCGCCGAGGCGTGTTCGCCTGTCCCACTGATGAATGTCCATGTGTGTGTTTTTTCAGGATGTTCTTCTAGGAGCCGTGGAGGATCCTCCGCCTGCTGATGTTTCCCTACGCGAGGGGACCCGCGGCTCTGAACACGCAGGATTTCAAACTCCTATTACTGTTCTGTTTTTATGCCTGAAATTTTATCCGTGTTTTAAATCTATGAAGAGGAAGAAGTTGCACAATATCTGACTCTGACTGGTGCTAGACTTTGAAACGCTTCTTTTTCTTTCTTTTTTTTTAAACACCACTATAAAGTCCAATTGAATTGCTCTCGCTTTGTCCACAACTTTCCTCACTAGCTTTATAGAAATCCTATAGATGTATTTGTTGAGAAAGTGCCCATGTAAATACGCCTGGAGATTTGTAATATATTTTTGTACTGAAGAATTTTACTGTACTGTAGATAGCTGTAATATTCCCCAGACTTCAGGAAGATTACTGCACAGAGAGATAGACCGGGATTTCCCTCGGAACGATGTCAACGTTCCGACCAGGTTTTTAGTCAAAGACTAGATGTAGTGCCCCCTTTCTCACGGCGGTGTTTGTCGAGTTCTGCTTTATGATAGACGAGAATAATGTGCGTGTTAATGTGTGCGCTCTTTGATAGTGACCTTACTCTAGTTATACATG
Organism: Clarias gariepinus; assembly: GCF_024256425.1. NCBI lineage: Eukaryota > Metazoa > Chordata > Actinopteri > Siluriformes > Clariidae > Clarias > Clarias gariepinus. Next base: position 31,914,210 of record NC_071111.1, on the reverse strand, counting down.
AGCCAAGGACCCTAAGGACATCTCAAAGAAATGGTGCTACAGTAAACACTAGTGTTTTAGACTTGTATAGAGGAGTGTTTTTGATCGATGATGCTCTGTAGTCTTTGGAGTAACACAAAACCCTGATGTACTGCTGGATCCTAACTCTGTCTTTGTAATAAAATCAGAAAACCTTGTGTCTGCATTTCTGTTTTTGTCTTCACGCAGTCTCACGTGTGTAAAGCATACGATCCAAGTCTTACACATTCCCACTCTCTGGTAGAGCTGAATCATGGCCAGACTATCAGTTTGATTTATTTAAAGGTCCTGGAGTATTAGACACTAACTAAAGTGTCTTATAAACACTGAAATGCTGTGTGACAAGTTATTGATTAGTTACATGTCATGTGTTCTACAAGTGCTGTTTTTTTTTTTACAGCAGTCCAACAGGTGGCGATATTACACTAGCTGCCCTAAAAGTCAAAAGAAGAAGCAGCTATACTGCTTCTGCAAAAGTTGTGGTATGTTTATAAGAAAGTTCTCAATTTCTTACTAACATTCGTATAATTGCAAAATACTATATATATATATATATATATATATATATATATATATAGTATATTGCAATCATAGGAGGTGGCGACGTTATCTGAATGTGTCCCAGTGACAAGAGAATGTTTAACATCTTACCACCTGTTTACCCACCACACACACACGTACAGGAGTCCAGAGTGGACTGGAAACCCCCCTGGCTTCCACTGTGGGACTAAAATGGTTTGTGCTGACGGTTGACATTTAACCTAATAGGTGTGGTTTTCTCGAGCATGACCCCGTAAGCAACTCTGAGTAAGGAAACTACAATCAACTCTATCTAAGTGAGGAGGTGTGGTCGACCCAATTGCTAGGGATGATGCAGCAATTCAAGGACTGTGATTGGTTGATAAAAAAAATAACCTCTGACCTCTGTAAAGGTCTTAAAATGGGCTCTTTGCATAAAGTAGCCTGTAGTCATGATTATACAGTTTCTTTACATACAAACATTATGATTTCACTGTCTGTTCTATTATCATGTATTCTATTTTCACAAAGTTTCTGGTATAGGCTAAATATCTTAGAGATTTCTAAAATTAAAACAGCCAAATGTAAAAAATGTGTCTACTTTTGAAGCAACTAATTTCCACACAGTAGTTACTATATTAAAGTTCTTACATTTATTTATCATACTGATTTTATTACTTGTAATCCATTTTAAATTGATGGGAGTAAAATAGCTCAGATGTTACTGTTCAGTCTGTGTAAGTTGCACTTTTGAATGGTACGTAGTCAACAATCCAAACTGGACAGAAGAGCCGTGATTCCTTTTATCTTCATGTTCAGTGTTTGGAGAATATTTCTTCTTTCCACCATTTTGTCCTCTGCTATAGAAACTCTTAAGCCTCTTAAAAGTCCTCCTCTTTACTCTTAACAATTTTTACCTTAGGAGCTGTTTTTAGGGCTGAGATGTTTCGTGAATCATTTTTATCTTAACTAAGATTTAGTCCTAAATTTAGGAAAATTTAGAAAATGTCATAATTCTAAGAATTTTCTTAGAATTTCGTCACTAGGAGAAACTTTTAGGCTTTGGTATTCAAGGTTTGTGAATACGAGGCCTGGTGTTCGCTCCTCTAGAGATCTGTACCAGGGTCGCGACAGATGTGGAGGACTGATGTTAATGTGCGATAAATATGTTTCAGTGGACCATGACATTACCGAGGTGGGAATACAAAGACAGGATGGGGCAGACGAACCCAAACCAGAATGTTCTTAATGTGGGAGGAAACCCGAACACCACCAGCCCTGACACTAGGGGGCAGTAAATCATTACTATTTACCTCAGCATTCCCTGAGGAAACAAACCGGTGACACCATATAACTAATATAGTTTAATAATTTACATCTGCGGTATTGGAGGGTTATAAATAAAGTGTGTTAATATAAGGTCAGTATTTAATAAGCATATAGCCGTAAAACAAATAAACAGCTAAACGCTCTAGTTCGGGTAACACTGCGGTGATGCCAATAAAGAGACCGAGACGCCATTTTCAAAATAAAAGTCCCAAACCCTGACGCTTTACTGAACCAACATCCTATATAAACATTTATTAACTTTTGTTCTATCACTACCAGCGTGTATACAACTGTCAATGGCACAGTTTAGATAATAAATATGTAAAATTAACTTTAGCAGAGTTTCTTTATAGAGAACTTTATATATATATATATATATATATATATATATATATATAAACTACAGTGTATATAACACCACAATCTATATAACACCACAGTCTATATAACACCACAGCGTATATAACACCACAGTCTATATAACACCACAGCGTATATAACATCACAATCTATATAACACCACAGTCTATATAACACCACAGTCTATTTAACACCACAATCTATATAACACCAGAGTCTATATAACACCACAATCTATATAACACCACAGTCTATATAACACCACAATCTATATAACACCACAGTCTATATAACACCACAGCGTATATAACGCCACAGTCTATATAACACCGCAGTCTATATAACACCACAATCTATATAACACCACAGTCTATATAACACCACAGCGTATATAACACCACAATCTATATAACACCACAGCGTATATAACACCACAATCTATATAACACCACAGTCTATATAACACCACAGCGTATATAACACCACAATCTATATAACACCACAGTCTATATAACACCACAGCGTATATAACGCCGTGGTCTATATAACGCCACAGGCTCTATAAGACCAGTCTATATAACACCACAGTCTATATAACACCACAGTCTATATAACACCGCAGTCTATATAACACCACAGTGTATATAACACCACAATCTATATAACACCACAATCTATATAACACCACAGTCTATATAACACCACAGCGTATATAACACCACAATCTATATAACACCACAGTCTATATAAGACTGCAGTCTATATAACACCACAGTGTATATAACACCACAATCTATATAACACCACAATCTATATAACACCACAGTCTATATAACACCACAGCGTATATAACACCACAATCTATATAACACCACAATCTATATAACACCACAATCTATATAACACCACAGTCTATATAACACCACAGCGTATATAACACCACAATCTATATAACACCACAGTCTATATAACACCACAATCTATATAACACCACAGTCTATATAACACCACAATCTATATAACACCACAGTCTATATAACACCACAGCGTATGTAACACCACAATCTATATAACACCACAGTCTATATAACACCACAATCTATATAACACCACAGTCTATATAACACCACAGTCTATATAACACCACAGCGTATATAACACCACAATCTATATAACACCACAGTCTATATAACACCACAATCTATATAACACCACAGTCTATATAACACCACAATCTATATAACAACACAGTCTATATAACACCACAGCGTATATAACACCACAATCTATATAACACCACAGTCTATATAACACCACAGCGTATATAACGCCGTGGTCTATATAACGCCACAGGCTCTATAAGACCAGTCTATATAACACCACAGTCTATATAACACCACAGTCGATATAACACTGCAGTCTATATAACACCACAGTGTATATAGCACCACAATCTATATAACACCACAGTCTATATAACACCACAGCGTATATAACACCACAATCTATATAACACCACAGTCTATATAGCACCACAGCGTATATAACACCACAATCTATATAACACCACAGTCTATATAACACCACAGTGTATATAACACCACAATCTATATAACACCACAATCTATATAACACCACAGTCTATTTAACACCACAGTCTATATAACACCACAATCTATATAACACCACAGCGTATATAACACCACAATCTATATAACACCACAGTCTATATAACACCACAATCTATATAACACCACAGTCTATATAACACCACAGTCTGTATAACACCACAGTCTATATAACACCACAGCGTATATAACGCCGTGGTCTATATAACGCCACAGTCTCTATAAGACCAGTCTATATAACACCACAGTCTATATAACACCACAGTCTATATAACACTGCAGTCTATATAACACCACAGTGTATATAACACCACAATCTATATAACACCACAGTCTATATAACACCACAGCGTATATAACACCACAATCTATATAACACCACAGTCTATATAACACCACAATCTATATAACACCACAGTCTATATAACACCACAATCTATATAACACCACAGTCTATATAACACCACAGCGTATATAACACCACAATCTATATAACACCACAGTCTATATAACACCACAGCGTATATAACACCACAATCTATATAACACCACAGTCTATATAACACCACAATCTATATAACACCACAGTCTATATAACACCACAATCTATATAACACCACAGTCTATATAACACCACAGCGTATATAACACCACAATCTATATAACACCACAGTCTATATAACACCACAATCTATATAACACCACAGTCTATATAACACCACAATCTATATAACAACACAGTCTATATAACACCACAGCGTATATAACACCACAATCTATATAACACCACAGTCTATATAACACCACAGCGTATATAACGCCGTGGTCTATATAACGCCACAGGCTCTATAAGACCAGTCTATATAACACCACGGTCTATATAACACCACAGTCGATATAACACTGCAGTCTATATAACACCACAGTGTATATAGCACCACAATCTATATAACACCACAGTCTATATAACACCACAGCGTATATAACACCACAATCTATATAACACCACAGTCTATATAGCACCACAGCGTATATAACACCACAATCTATATAACACCACAGTCTATATAACACCACAGTGTATATAACACCACAATCTATATAACACCACAATCTATATAACACCACAGTCTATTTAACACCACAGTCTATATAACACCACAATCTATATAACACGACAGCGTATATAACACCACAATCTATATAACACCACAGTCTATATAACACCACAGTCTATATAACACCACAGTCTATATAACACCACAGCGTATATAACGCCGTGGTCTATATAACGCCACAGTCTCTATAAGACCAGTCTATATAACACCACAGTCTATATAACACTGCAGTCTATATAACACCACAGTGTATATAACACCACAATCTATATAACACCACAGTCTATATAACACCACAGCGTATATAACACCACAATCTATATAACACCACAGTCTATATAACACCACAATCTATATAACACCACAGTCTATATAACACCACAATCTATATAACACCACAGTCTATATAACACCACAGCGTATATAACACCACAATCTATATAACACCACAGTCTATATAACACCACAGCGTATATAACGCCGTGGTCTATATAACGCCACAGGCTCTATAAGACCAGTCTATATAACACCGCAGTCTATATAACACCACAGTCGATATAACACTGCAGTCTATATAACACCACAGTGTATATAGCACCACAATCTATATAACACCACAGTCTATATAACACCACAGCGTATATAACACCACAATCTATATAACACCACAGTCTATATAACACCACAGTGTATATAACACCACAATCTATATAACACCACAATCTATATAACACCACAGTCTATTTAACACCACAGTCTATATAACACCACAGTCTATATAACACCACAGCGTATATAACACCACAATCTATATAACACCACAGTCTATATAACACCACAATCTATATAACACCACAGTCTATATAACACCACAATCTATATAACACCACAGTCTATATAACACCACAGCGTATATAACGCCGTGGTCTATATAACGCCACAGTCTCTATAAGACCAGTCTATATAACACCACAGTCTATATAACACCACAGTCTATATAACACTGCAGTCTATATAACACCGCAGTGTATATAACACCACAATCTATATAACACCACAATCTATATAACACCACAGTCTATATAACACCACAGCGTATATAACACCACAATCTATATAACACCACAATCTATATAACACCACAGCGTATATAACACCACAATCTATATAACACCACAATCTATATAACACCACAGTCTATATAACACCACAGCGTATATAACACCACAATCTATATAACACCACAGTCTATATAACACCACAGCGTATATAACGCCGTGGTCTATATAACGCCACAGGCTCTATAAGACCAGTCTATATAACACCACAGTCTATATAACACCACAGTCGATATAACACTGCAGTCTATATAACACCACAGTGTATATAGCACCACAATCTATATAACACCACAGTCTATATAACACCACAGCGTATATAACACCACAATCTATATAACACCACAGTCTATATAACACCACAGCGTATATAACACCACAATCTATATAACACCACAGTCTATATAACACCACAGTGTATATAACACCACAATCTATATAACACCACAATCTATATAACACCACAGTCTATTTAACACCACAGTCTATATAACACCACAGTCTATATAACACCACAGCGTATATAACACCACAATCTATATAACACCACAATCTATATAACACCACAGTCTATATAACACCACAGCGTATATAACACCACCATCTATATAACACCACAGCGTATATAACACCACAATCTATATAACACCACAATCTATATAACGCCGTGGTCTATATAACGCCACAGTCTCTATAAGACCAGTCTATATAACACCACAGTCTATATAACACCACAGTCTATATAACACTGCAGTCTATATAACACCACAGTGTATATAACACCGCAGTCTATTTAACACCACAGTCTATATAAGACCACAGTCTATATAACACCACAGTGTATATTACACTGCAGTCTATATAACACCCCAGTCTAAATAACACCACAATCTATGTTACACCGCCGTCTATAAAACACCACAGTGTATATAACGCCACAGTGTATATAACGCCACAGGCGATATAACGCCGCAGTCTATAGGACACCACAGTCTATAAAACGCCAGTCTATGTAACGCCACAGTCTATATAACACCACAGTTTATATAACGCCGCAGTCTATATAACACTTTAGTCTATATAACGCCACAGTTTATATAAAACTGCAGTCTATTTAACATCACAGTCTATATAACACCACAGTGTATATAAGACCACAGTGTATATAACACCACAATCTATATAACACCACAATATATACAATGCCACAGTCTATATAACACCACAGTGTATATAACAACACAATCTATATAACACCACAGTCTATATAACACCCCAGTCTATGTAACACAACAATCTATGTTACGCTGCCGTCTATAAAACACCACAGTGTATATAACGCTACAGTCGATATAACAAGCAGTCTATATAACACCACAGTCTACTGTATATGATGCCAATCTTTATAACGCCAGTCTATATAACGCCACAGTCTATATATGACCACAGTCTATATAACACCACAGTTTATATAACGCCACAGTCTATATAACACTTTAGTCAATATAACGCCACAGTTTATACAACAGCGCAGTCTATATAACACCACAGGCTAAATAACGCCAGTCTATATAACGCCACAGTCTATATAAGACCACAGTCTATATAACACCGCAGTCTAAATAACGCCACAGTTTATATAACGCCACAGTTAATATAACACCGCAGACTTTTTAAGACCACAGTCTATATAACGACACAGTGTATATAACACCACAGTGTATATAAGAACACAGTCTATATAACATCGCAGTCAATATATATATCACCACAGTGTATACAAGACCACAGTCTATATAACACCACAGTGCATATAAGTCCACAGTGTATATAACACCACAGTGTATATAACACCACAATAAATTCAATGCCACAGTCTATATAACACCACAGTGTATATAACACCATAATCTATATACCACGGCAGTCTATATAACGCCACAGTCTATATAACACCGCAGTCTATATAACACCACAGTGTATATAACACCACAGTCTATACAACACCACAATATATACAATTCCACAGTTCATATAACACCACAGTGTATATAATGCCAGAGTCTACATAACACCACAGTGTATATAACACCAGTCTATATAACACCGCAGTCTACATAACGCCACAGTGTAAATACCGCCACAGTTTATACCACACCTTAGTGTATTTAACACCATAGTCTATATATATACTATATATATGTTATATATATGTTATATATATATAGTCTATATAACACCACAACATATACAATGCCACAGTCTATATAACACCACAGTGTATATAACACCACAGTCTATATAACGCCACAGTCTATATAATGCCGCAGTCTATATAACGCCACAGTGTATTTAACAAGACAATCTATATAACACCGCAGTCTATATAACACTGCAGTCTATATAACACCACAGTGTATATAACACCACAACATATACAATGCCACAGTCTATATAACACCACAGTGTATATAACACCACAGTCTATATAACGCCACAGTCTATATAACGCCGCAGTCTATATAACACCGCAGTCTATATAACACCCCAATCTTTCTAACACCACAGGCAATATAACGCTGCAGTCTATATAACGCCGCAGTCTATATAACACCACAGTGTATATAACACCACAGTTTATACAACACCACAATATGTACAATGCCACAGTTCATATAACACCACAGTGTATATAATGCCACAGTGTACATAACACCACAGTGTATATAACACCACAGTCTATATAACGCCACAGTCTATTTAACATCACAGTCTATATAACGCCGCAGTCTATATAACACCACAGTGTATAAAACACCACAGTCTATATAACACCGCAGTCTACATAACGCCACAGTGTAAATACCGCCACAGTTTATACCACACCTTAGTGTATTTAACACCATAGTCTATATAACACCACAGTGTATATAACATCACAGTCTATACAACACCACAATATATACAATGCCACAGACTATATAACACGACAGTGTATATAACACCACAATCTATTTAACACCGCAGTCTATATAACACCACAGTTTATATAACACCGCAGTCTATATAACAACACAGTTTTCTGTATATAACACAGCAGTATATATAACACCACAGTGTATATAACGCCACAGTGTATATAACGCCACAGTTTGTATAACTCCACAGGCTATAAACTCCGCCGTCTACAAAACCCCAGTGTATATAATGCCACAGTCTATATACCACCACAGTGTATATAACGCCACAGTCTATTTAACACCACAGTCTATTTAACATCACAGTCTATATAACGCCGCAGTCTATATAACACCACAGTCTGTATAACGCCACAGTCTATTTAACATCACAGTCTATATAACGCCACAGTGTATATAACACCACAGTGTATATAACACCACAGTCTATACAACACCACAATATATACAATGCCACAGTCCATATAACACCACACTGTATATAACGCCACAATCTATATAACGCCACAGTCTATTTAACATCACAGTCTATATAACACCGCAGTTTACATAACGCCACAGTGTAAATACCGCCACAATGTATACTACACCTTAGTGCATTTAACACCATAGTCTATATTACAGCACAGTCTACATAACGCCAGAGTGTATATACCGCCACAGTCTATATAACACCACAGTGTATATAACGCCACAGTCTATATAACACCACAGTCTTTCTAACGCCGCAATATTTATAACGCCACAGTGTATGTAACACCACAGTCTATATAACGCCACAGTGTATATAACGCCACAGTCTATATAACACCACAGTCTATTTAACATCACAGTCTAAATAACGCCGCAGTCTATATAACACCACAGTGTATATAACACCACAATCTATACAACACCACAATATATACAATGCCACAGACTATATAACACCACAGTGTATATAACACCACAATCTATAACACCACAGTCTATATAACACCACAGTCTATATAACACCACAGTGTATATAACGCCACAGTCTATATAACGCCACAGTCTATTTAACATAACAGTCTATATAACGCCGCAGTTTATATAACGCCACAGTGTATGTAACACCACAGTCTATATAACGCCAAAGTCCATATAACACCACAGTGTATATAATGCCACAATCTATATAACACCTTAGTCTATATAACGCCACAGTCTATATAACGCCACAGTCTATTTAACATCACAGTCTATATAACGACGCAGTCTATATAACACCACAGTGTATATAACACCACAGTGTATATAACACCACAGTCTATACAACACCACAATATATACAATGCCACAGACTATATAATACCACAGTGGATATAACTCCACAATCTATATAACACCACAGTCTATATAACGCCACAGTCTATATAACGCCACAGTGTATATAACGCCACAGTCTATATAACGCCACAGTCTATTTAACATCACAGTGAATATAACACCACAGTCCTTATAAGACCATAGTCTATACAACACCACAGTCTATATAACGCCGCCGTCTACAAAACCCCAGTGTATATAATGCCACAGTCTATATAACACCACAGTGTATATAACGCCACAGTCTATATAACAGCCCAGTCTATTTAACATCACAGTCTATATAACGCCGCAGTCTATATAACACCACAGTCTGTATAACGCCACAGTCTATTTAACATCACAGTCTATATAACGCCACCATCTACAAAACAACACAGTCCATATAACGCCAGTCTATATAACGCCACAATCTATATAACACTGCAGTCCACTGTATACAACATCACAGTGTATATAACGCCAGTCTATATAACGCCACAGTCTATATAAGACCGCAGTCTACTCTATATAACAGCACAGTCTATATAACGCCACAGTTTATATAACACCGCAGTCTATATAACACGACAGTCTATATAACGCCAGTCTATATAACGCCACAGTCTATATATGACCACTGTCTATATAACACCACAGTCTATATAACACCACAGTGTATATAACACCACAGGCTATATAACAGCACAATCTATATAACACTGCACTTTATATAACACCACAGTCTACTGTATATAACACCACAGTCTATATAACACCACAGTGTATATAACACCACAGTCTATACAACACCACAATATATACAATGCCACAGACTATATAATACCACAGTGGATATAACTCCACAATCTATATAACACCGCAGTCTATATAACGCCACAGTCTATATAACACCGCAGACTTTTTAAGACCACAGTCTATATAACGACACAGTGTATATAACACCACAGTGTATATAAGAACACAGTCTATATAACATCGCAGTCAATATATATATCACCACAGTGTATACAAGACCACAGTCTATATAACACCACAGTGCATATAAGACCACAGTGTATATAACACCACAGTGTATATAACACCACAATAAATTCAATGCCACAGTCTATATAACACCACAGTGTATATAACACCATAATCTATATACCACGGCAGTCTATATAACGCCACAGTCTATATAACACCGCAGTCTATATAACACCACAGTGTATATAACACCACAGTCTATACAACACCACAATATATACAATTCCACAGTTCATATAACACCACAGTGTATATAATGCCAGAGTCTACATAACACCACAGTGTATATAACACCAGTCTATATAACACCGCAGTCTACATAACGCCACAGTGTAAATACCGCCACAGTTTATACCACACCTTAGTGTATTTAACACCATAGTCTATATATATACTATATATATGTTATATATATGTTATATATATATAGTCTATATAACACCACAACATATACAATGCCACAGTCTATATAACACCACAGTGTATATAACACCACAGTCTATATAACGCCACAGTCTATATAACGCCGCAGTCTATATAACGCCACAGTGTATTTAACAAGACAATCTATATAACACCGCAGTCTATATAACACTGCAGTCTATATAACACCACAGTGTATATAACACCACAACATATACAATGCCACAGTCTATATAACACCACAGTGTATATAACACCACAGTCTATATAACGCCACAGTCTATATAACGCCGCAGTCTATATAACACCGCAGTCTATATAACACCCCAATCTTTCTAACACCACAGGCAATATAACGCTGCAGTCTATATAACGCCGCAGTCTATATAACACCACAGTGTATATAACACCACAGTTTATACAACACCACAATATGTACAATGCCACAGTTCATATAACACCACAGTGTATATAATGCCACAGTGTACATAACACCACAGTGTATATAACACCACAGTCTATATAACGCCACAGTCTATTTAACATCACAGTCTATATAACGCCGCAGTCTATATAACACCACAGTGTATAAAACACCACAGTCTATATAACACCGCAGTCTACATAACGCCACAGTGTAAATACCGCCACAGTTTATACCACACCTTAGTGTATTTAACACCATAGTCTATATAACACCACAGTGTATATAACATCACAGTCTATACAACACCACAATATATACAATGCCACAGACTATATAACACGACAGTGTATATAACACCACAATCTATTTAACACCGCAGTCTATATAACACCACAGTTTATATAACACCGCAGTCTATATAACAACACAGTTTTCTGTATATAACACAGCAGTATATATAACACCACAGTGTATATAACGCCACAGTGTATATAACGCCACAGTTTGTATAACTCCACAGGCTATAAACTCCGCCGTCTACAAAACCCCAGTGTATATAATGCCACAGTCTATATACCACCACAGTGTATATAACGCCACAGTCTATTTAACACCACAGTCTATTTAACATCACAGTCTATATAACGCCGCAGTCTATATAACACCACAGTCTGTATAACGCCACAGTCTATTTAACATCACAGTCTATATAACGCCACAGTGTATATAACACCACAGTGTATATAACACCACAGTCTATACAACACCACAATATATACAATGCCACAGTCCATATAACACCACACTGTATATAACGCCACAATCTATATAACGCCACAGTCTATTTAACATCACAGTCTATATAACACCGCAGTTTACATAACGCCACAGTGTAAATACCGCCACAATGTATACTACACCTTAGTGCATTTAACACCATAGTCTATATTACAGCACAGTCTACATAACGCCAGAGTGTATATACCGCCACAGTCTATATAACACCACAGTGTATATAACGCCACAGTCTATATAACACCACAGTCTTTCTAACGCCGCAATATTTATAACGCCACAGTGTATGTAACACCACAGTCTATATAACGCCACAGTGTATATAACGCCACAGTCTATATAACACCACAGTCTATTTAACATCACAGTCTAAATAACGCCGCAGTCTATATAACACCACAGTGTATATAACACCACAATCTATACAACACCACAATATATACAATGCCACAGACTATATAACACCACAGTGTATATAACACCACAATCTATAACACCACAGTCTATATAACACCACAGTCTATATAACACCACAGTGTATATAACGCCACAGTCTATATAACGCCACAGTCTATTTAACATAACAGTCTATATAACGCCGCAGTTTATATAACGCCACAGTGTATGTAACACCACAGTCTATATAACGCCAAAGTCCATATAACACCACAGTGTATATAATGCCACAATCTATATAACACCTTAGTCTATATAACGCCACAGTCTATATAACGCCACAGTCTATTTAACATCACAGTCTATATAACGACGCAGTCTATATAACACCACAGTGTATATAACACCACAGTGTATATAACACCACAGTCTATACAACACCACAATATATACAATGCCACAGACTATATAATACCACAGTGGATATAACTCCACAATCTATATAACACCACAGTCTATATAACGCCACAGTCTATATAACGCCACAGTGTATATAACGCCACAGTCTATATAACGCCACAGTCTATTTAACATCACAGTGAATATAACACCACAGTCCTTATAAGACCATAGTCTATACAACACCACAGTCTATATAACGCCGCCGTCTACAAAACCCCAGTGTATATAATGCCACAGTCTATATAACACCACAGTGGATATAACGCCACAGTCTATATAACAGCCCAGTCTATTTAACATCACAGTCTATATAACGCCGCAGTCTATATAACACCACAGTCTGTATAACGCCACAGTCTATTTAACATCACAGTCTATATAACGCCACCATCTACAAAACAACACAGTCCATATAACGCCAGTCTATATAACGCCACAATCTATATAACACTGCAGTCCACTGTATACAACATCACAGTGTATATAACGCCAGTCTATATAACGCCACAGTCTATATAAGACCGCAGTCTACTCTATATAACAGCACAGTCTATATAACGCCACAGTTTATATAACACCGCAGTCTATATAACACGACAGTCTATATAACGCCAGTCTATATAACGCCACAGTCTATATATGACCACTGTCTATATAACACCACAGTCTATATAACACCACAGTGTATATAACACCACAGGCTATATAACAGCACAATCTATATAACACTGCACTTTATATAACACCACAGTCTACTGTATATAACACCACAGTCTATATAACACCACAGTGTATATAACACCACAGTCTATACAACACCACAATATATACAATGCCACAGACTATATAATACCACAGTGGATATAACTCCACAATCTATATAACACCGCAGTCTATATAACGCCACAGTCTATATAACGCCACAGTCTATATAACGCCACAGTCTATTTAACATCACAGTGAATATAACACCACAGTCCTTATAAGACCATAGTCTATACAACACCACAGTCTATATAACGCCGGCGTCTACAAAACCCCAGTGTATATAATGCCACAGTCTATATAACGCCACAGTCTATATATGACCACTGTCTATATAACACCACAGTCTATATAACACCACAGTGTATATAACACCACAGGCTATATAACAGCACAATCTATATAACACTGCACTTTATATAACGCCGCAGTCTATATAACGCCACAGTGTATATAACACCACAGTCTACTGTATATAACACCACAGTCGATATAACACCACAGTGTATATAATGCCACAGTCTATATAACACCACAGTGTATATAACGCCACAGTCTATATAACACCACAGTCTATTTAACATCACAGTCTATATAACGCCGCAGTCTATATAACACCACAGTGTATATAACACCACAGTCTATACAACACCACAATATATACAATGCCACAGTCCATATAACATCACGGTGTATATAATGCCACAGTCTACATAACACCACAGTGTATATAACGCCACAATCTATATACCGCCACAGTCTATTTAACATCACAGTCTATATAAATGCCGCCACAGTTTATACTACACCTTAGTGCATTTAACAACATAGTCTATATTACACCACAGTCTACATAACGCCAGAGTGTATATACCGCCACAGTCTATATAACACCACAGTCTATATAACACCACAGTCTATACAACACCACAGTCTTTCTAACGCCGCAGTATATATAACGCCACAATGTATGTAACACCACAGTCTATATAACGCCACAGTCCATATAACACCAAAGTGTATATAATGCCACAGTCTATATAAAACCACAGGGTATATAACACCATAGTGTATATAACACCACAGTCTACTGTATATAACAGCACAGTCTATATAACGCCACAGTTTATATAACACCACAGTCTATATAACACCACAGTCTATATAACACCACAGTGTATACAAGATCACAGTCTATATTACACCACAGTGTATATAAGACCACAGTGTATATAACACCACAGTCTATATAACACCACAATATATTCAATTTTCAATTCAATTTTATTTGTATAGCGCTTTTAGCAATTTTCAATGCCGCAAAGCAGCTTTACATAGTCAAAAGAATTATTTAAGTTTGTATGAAATGTGAAATTGTATGAATCAAAATGGTCAGTTTGTCCCTGGTGAGCAAGCCGAGGGCGACAGTGGCAAGGAAAAACTCCCTGAGATGGTAATAGGAAGAAACCTTGAGAGGAACCAGACTCAACAGGGAACCCATCCTCATTTGGGTGAAACAGAAAGCAGTAAATGATCTGCATTTATACAGTGTGTAGGGTGGGAGGCAGTTCAGCTATAATAGCTGATGTTAATTGATGTTAATATGGAGTCCAGGTAGTTATTGAAGACCCAGGTAGACTTGTAAGAAGTTCCAGTCATGAACTATCGAACTGTCAAGTCCCCAGAGAAACAGTTGCCAACACCAGTCAAGGCCAGAACCATTTTCTAGGTAGAGAGAATCATTCCCAGACACCAGACGCATCCCAAAGAGACACACGGGGCATCCATGTGACGAGATCTTCAGCCAGAAGCGGGGCACCAGGATGGGTCAGACAGGTCCGGAGGGCAGAGGGAGTCTGGATCACTGGCAGCTCAGGAACGACATGTGTAGGTCGACAGAGAGAGAGAGAAAGAGTGAAAGGGGGGACAGGAGGAGAGAGGAAAAAGAAAGAGGGGGGGAAAGAGAAGAAGAGGAGAGATGGCAGTTAGGTATGGTCACAGTCACACAATGTATAATGTGAATGTATATTAACTGTAGAGTGCAAGCAGAGACTCCGGCAGGACTAACTATGACATCATAACTAAAAGGGAGGAGCCAGAAGGAAACACAAACATGAGGGCTTCCTGACATGTAAAGCAAACAATCACCTCACCGTCAGCAAACCTGAGTGATCAATGAGAGTGAGGAAGACAGCATCCAAACATACCAGTTCACCATAATACTCTACGTCCATGAGTCCCCCAGATCTGCTCCTTTACCTATGGCAAATCTATTTATAAAAATGCTTGGCTAAATAAATAGGTTTTTACCCTGGACTTAAACACTGAGACTGTGTCTGAGTCCCGAACACTATTTGGAAGACTATTCCATAACTTTGGGGCTTTGTAAGAAAAAGCTCTGCCCCCAGCTGTATTTTTCATAATACGCGGTACTGACAAGCAGCCTGCATCCTTTGATCGAAGTAGGCGTGGCGGATCGTAAGACACTAGCAGTTCGCTCAGGTACTGCGGCGCGAGACCATTTAATGCTTTATATGTCAAGAATAGTATTTTAAAATCAATGCGAAATTTCACAGGGAGCCAATGGAGTGAAGATAAGATAGGGGTGATGTGCTCATATCTTCTGGTTCTGGTGAGGACTCTCGCTGCTGCATTCTGGACTAGCTGAAGCTTATTTATGCATCTAGCTGAACAACCAGACAGTAAGGCATTACAATAGTCCAACCTAGAGGTGATAAAAGCATGAACTAGTTTTTCTGCGTCGTTTAGCGACAATAAATTTCTTATTCTGGCAATATTTCTGAGGTGAAAGAATGCTATCCTGGTAATATTATCTACATGTGCTTCAAATGAAAGGCTGGAATCAATAATCACACCAAGGTCTTTCACTGTTGCATTTGATGGAACAGAAAGGCCATCTAAAGTTACGGTGTGATCTAAAATTTTACTCCTAGCTGTATGCGGTCCTATGACTAGAACTTCTGTCTTATCCGGATTTAGCAGAAGGAAGTTAATTAGCATCCAATTTCTTATGTCCTGCACACATTGCTCAATTTTAGTAAGCTGTTTTTTCTCATCAGGTTTTGCTGAGACATATAACTGTGTATCGTCAGCATAACAATGAAAACTAATACCATGCTTACGGATTATGTTGCCCAGAGGAAGCATGTAAAGGGAAAAAAGCAGTGGACCTAAAACTGAACCCTGCGGAACGCCAAACTCCACTAGAGAACATGCAGAATAATCACCATTTAAGTCTACATACTGATAACGATGGGTCAGATAGGATCTGAGCCAGGAGAGGGCTGTACCCTTAATTCCCACTACATTTTCTAATCTGTGAAGAAGAATAGCGTGATCAACAGTGTCAAAAGCTGCACTGAGGTCAAGTAATACAAGCATAGTTACACAACCCTGATCAGAGGCCAATAGAATGTCATTTACTACTTTAACGAGCGCTGTCTCTGTACTGTGATGAGGCCTAAATCCTGACTGATACAGTTCATGTATGCCATTTCTATGTATATATGAGCATAGCTGCTCCGCTACTATCTTTTCCAGGATCTTAGAGATAAAGGGGAGGTTTGATATCGGTCTGTAACTGGACAGCTGACAGGGGTCGAGGTCAGGTTTCTTAATTATTGGTTTGATAACTGCTAATTTAAAAGATTTTGGAACATATCCAATGCTGAGTGAAGAATTAATTATTCTCAACAGGGGTTCTATTATTGCTGGTACTATCTGTTTAAGAAAATGTGTCGGTACAGGATCTAATATACAGGTTGATGAATTTGAAGAAGAGATGAGTGAAATTAGTTCATTCTCTTCAAGGGGAGTAAAGTATTCTAGGTTCTGATCTGACATGACTAGATTAACATCTGCATCAATTACATTGTTCGGTTTCAAAACCTCAATTTTATGCCTAATATTTACAATTTTATTATTAAAAAAGTTCATGAAGTCCTCACCATTGCATGATGTTGTTGTGGAGATTTCTGCAGTGGTCTTATTTCTGGTTAATTTGGCTACAGCATTAAATAAGAATCTAGGATTATTTTTGTTATTTTCTATAAGAGTGGAGAGATATGTTGATCTAGCTACACTAAGAGCTTTTCTATAGTTCAGGATGCTCTCCTTCCATGCTATTTGAAATACTAGTAATTTAGTTTGACGCCATTTACGTTCTAATTTCCGAGCGGTCTGTTTTAAAGTGCGCGTGTGATCGTTATACCAGGGAGCAAGTTTTTTATCTCTAATAATTTTTCTTTTGACTGGAGCTACATTATCTAGGGTATAGCGAAATGTCGACTCTAAATATTCAGTCGCCTGATCGAGTTCTGTGGGGTCAGACGGTGATCTAATCAAAGTTGGGAACTCTGGGAGATTACTGATAAAACTCTGTTTGGTAGTTGATGTGAATGTACGTTTCATACGGTAGCGTGGCGCTGTGTGTACATTATTATTGTGACACACTTGAATTGAGACAAGATAGTGATCTGAGATAACTTCAGATAGTGGAATTGTGAATAAATTTCTTATACTTAATCCAAATAATATTATTAAATCTAAAGTGTGACCTGCTTTATGAGTGGGTCCTACTACACACTGATTTACTCCTACCGAGTCCAGTATAGACATAAATGCAGTTCTCAGAAGGTCTTCTGGGTTTTCAAAATGAATATTAAAATCTCCAGCAATTAACACTTTGTCTACAGAAACGACTAGGTTTGAGAGAAAATCTGCAAATTCACTAAGAAATTCCGAGTACGGCCCTGGAGGTCTGTAAATGACAATTAGCGGGATCAACTGAGCTGACTTAATATAGTTAAATACACTTATGTTACTATAAAGAATTTCAAATGAATTAAATTTGTGTCCGTGTTTTTGTACAATAGTCAAATTATCATTGTGAATAACTGCGACGCCTCCTCCTCTACCAGTTAACCGAGGCTGGTGTATGTATGTATATATACAATGCCACAGTCTATATAACACCACAGTGTATATAATGCCACAGTCTATATAACACCACAGTGTATATAACGCCACAGTCTATACAACACCACAATATATACAATGCCATAGTCCATATAACATCACGGTGTATATAATGCCACAGTCTACATAACACCACAGTGTATATAACGCCACAATCTATATATCGCCACAGTCTATTTAACATCACAGTCTATATAAATGCCGCCACAGTTTATACTACACCTTAGTGCATTTAACAACATAGTCTATATTACACCACAGTCTACATAACGCCAGAGTGTATATACCGCCACAGTCTATATAACACCACAGTCTATATAACACCACAGTTTTTCTAACGCCGCAGTATATATAACGCCACAATGTATGTAACACCACAGTCTATATAACGCCACAGTCCATATAACACCAAAGTGTATATAATGCCACAGTCTATATAAAACCACAGGGTATATAACACCATAGTGTATATAACACCACAGTCTACTGTATATAACACCACAGTCTACTGTATATAACACCACAGTCTATATAACGCCACAGTCTATTTAATGCCGCAGTCTATACAACACCACAGTCTATATAACGCCAGTCTAAATAACGCCACAGTCTATATAACACCGCAGTCTACTGTATATAACAGCACAGTCTATATAACGCCACAGCCTTTTCAATGCCGCAGTCTATACAACACAAAATCTATATAACGCGAGTCTATATAATGCCACAGTCTATATAACACCGCAGTCTACTGTATATAACAGCACAGTCTATATAACGCCACAGTTTATATAACACCACAGTCTATATAACACCACACTCTATATAACGCCAGTCTATATAACGCCACAGTCTATATATGACCACTGTCTATATAACAAAACAGTCTATATAACACCACAGTGTATATAACACCACAGTCTATATAACACCACAGTGTATACAAGATCACAGTCTATATTACACCACAGTGTATATAAGACCACAGTCTATATAACACCACAGTCTATATACCGCCACAGTCTATATAACACCACAGTGTATATAACGCCACAGTCTATATAACACCACAGTCTTTCTAACGCCGCAATATTTATAACGCCACAGTGTATGTAACACCACAGTCTATATAACGCCACAGTGTATATAACGCCACAGTCTATATAACACCACAGTCTATTTAACATCACAGTCTAAATAACGCCGCAGTCTATATAACACCACAGTGTATATAACACCACAATCTATACAACACCACAATATATACAATGCCACAGACTATATAACACCACAGTGTATATAACACCACAATCTATAACACCACAGTCTATATAACACCACAGTCTATATAACACCACAGTGTATATAACGCCACAGTCTATATAACGCCACAGTCTATTTAACATAACAGTCTATATAACGCCGCAGTTTATATAACGCCACAGTGTATGTAACACCACAGTCTATATAACGCCAAAGTCCATATAACACCACAGTGTATATAATGCCACAATCTATATAACACCTTAGTCTATATAACGCCACAGTCTATATAACGCCACAGTCTATTTAACATCACAGTCTATATAACGACGCAGTCTATATAACACCACAGTGTATATAACACCACAGTGTATATAACACCACAGTCTATACAACACCACAATATATACAATGCCACAGACTATATAATACCACAGTGGATATAACTCCACAATCTATATAACACCACAGTCTATATAACGCCACAGTCTATATAACGCCACAGTGTATATAACGCCACAGTCTATATAACGCCACAGTCTATTTAACATCACAGTGAATATAACACCACAGTCCTTATAAGACCATAGTCTATACAACACCACAGTCTATATAACGCCGCCGTCTACAAAACCCCAGTGTATATAATGCCACAGTCTATATAACACCACAGTGTATATAACGCCACAGTCTATATAACAGCCCAGTCTATTTAACATCACAGTCTATATAACGCCGCAGTCTATATAACACCACAGTCTGTATAACGCCACAGTCTATTTAACATCACAGTCTATATAACGCCACCATCTACAAAACAACACAGTCCATATAACGCCAGTCTATATAACGCCACAATCTATATAACACTGCAGTCCACTGTATACAACATCACAGTGTATATAACGCCAGTCTATATAACGCCACAGTCTATATAAGACCGCAGTCTACTCTATATAACAGCACAGTCTATATAACGCCACAGTTTATATAACACCGCAGTCTATATAACACGACAGTCTATATAACGCCAGTCTATATAACGCCACAGTCTATATATGACCACTGTCTATATAACACCACAGTCTATATAACACCACAGTGTATATAACACCACAGGCTATATAACAGCACAATCTATATAACACTGCACTTTATATAACACCACAGTCTACTGTATATAACACCACAGTCTATATAACACCACAGTGTATATAACACCACAGTCTATACAACACCACAATATATACAATGCCACAGACTATATAATACCACAGTGGATATAACTCCACAATCTATATAACACCGCAGTCTATATAACGCCACAGTCTATATAACGCCACAGTCTATTTAACATCACAGTGAATATAACACCACAGTCCTTATAAGACCATAGTCTATACAACACCACAGTCTATATAACGCCGGCGTCTACAAAACCCCAGTGTATATAATGCCACAGTCTATATAACGCCACAGTCTATATATGACCACTGTCTATATAACACCACAGTCTATATAACACCACAGTGTATATAACACCACAGGCTATATAACAGCACAATCTATATAACACTGCACTTTATATAACGCCGCAGTCTATATAACGCCACAGTGTATATAACACCACAGTCTACTGTATATAACACCACAGTCGATATAACACCACAGTGTATATAATGCCACAGTCTATATAACACCACAGTGTATATAACGCCACAGTCTATATAACACCACAGTCTATTTAACATCACAGTCTATATAACGCCGCAGTCTATATAACACCACAGTGTATATAACACCACAGTCTATACAACACCACAATATATACAATGCCACAGTCCATATAACATCACGGTGTATATAATGCCACAGTCTACATAACACCACAGTGTATATAACGCCACAATCTATATACCGCCACAGTCTATTTAACATCACAGTCTATATAAATGCCGCCACAGTTTATACTACACCTTAGTGCATTTAACAACATAGTCTATATTACACCACAGTCTACATAACGCCAGAGTGTATATACCGCCACAGTCTATATAACACCACAGTCTATATAACACCACAGTCTATACAACACCACAGTCTTTCTAACGCCGCAGTATATATAACGCCACAATGTATGTAACACCACAGTCTATATAACGCCACAGTCCATATAACACCAAAGTGTATATAATGCCACAGTCTATATAAAACCACAGGGTATATAACACCATAGTGTATATAACACCACAGTCTACTGTATATAACAGCACAGTCTATATAACGCCACAGTTTATATAACACCACAGTCTATATAACACCACAGTCTATATAACACCACAGTGTATACAAGATCACAGTCTATATTACACCACAGTGTATATAAGACCACAGTGTATATAACACCACAGTCTATATAACACCACAATATATTCAATTTTCAATTCAATTTTATTTGTATAGCGCTTTTAGCAATTTTCAATGCCGCAAAGCAGCTTTACATAGTCAAAAGAATTATTTAAGTTTGTATGAAATGTGAAATTGTATGAATCAAAATGGTCAGTTTGTCCCTGGTGAGCAAGCCGAGGGCGACAGTGGCAAGGAAAAACTCCCTGAGATGGTAATAGGAAGAAACCTTGAGAGGAACCAGACTCAACAGGGAACCCATCCTCATTTGGGTGAAACAGAAAGCAGTAAATGATCTGCATTTATACAGTGTGTAGGGTGGGAGGCAGTTCAGCTATAATAGCTGATGTTAATTGATGTTAATATGGAGTCCAGGTAGTTATTGAAGACCCAGGTAGACTTGTAAGAAGTTCCAGTCATGAACTATCGAACTGTCAAGTCCCCAGAGAAACAGTTGCCAACACCAGTCAAGGCCAGAACCATTTTCTAGGTAGAGAGAATCATTCCCAGACACCAGACGCATCCCAAAGAGACACACGGGGCATCCATGTGACGAGATCTTCAGCCAGAAGCGGGGCACCAGGATGGGTCAGACAGGTCCGGAGGGCAGAGGGAGTCTGGATCACTGGCAGCTCAGGAACGACATGTGTAGGTCGACAGAGAGAGAGAGAAAGAGTGAAAGGGGGGACAGGAGGAGAGAGGAAAAAGAAAGAGGGGGGGAAAGAGAAGAAGAGGAGAGATGGCAGTTAGGTATGGTCACAGTCACACAATGTATAATGTGAATGTATATTAACTGTAGAGTGCAAGCAGAGACTCCGGCAGGACTAACTATGACATCATAACTAAAAGGGAGGAGCCAGAAGGAAACACAAACATGAGGGCTTCCTGACATGTAAAGCAAACAATCACCTCACCGTCAGCAAACCTGAGTGATCAATGAGAGTGAGGAAGACAGCATCCAAACATACCAGTTCACCATAATACTCTACGTCCATGAGTCCCCCAGATCTGCTCCTTTACCTATGGCAAATCTATTTATAAAAATGCTTGGCTAAATAAATAGGTTTTTACCCTGGACTTAAACACTGAGACTGTGTCTGAGTCCCGAACACTATTTGGAAGACTATTCCATAACTTTGGGGCTTTGTAAGAAAAAGCTCTGCCCCCAGCTGTATTTTTCATAATACGCGGTACTGACAAGCAGCCTGCATCCTTTGATCGAAGTAGGCGTGGCGGATCGTAAGACACTAGCAGTTCGCTCAGGTACTGCGGCGCGAGACCATTTAATGCTTTATATGTCAAGAATAGTATTTTAAAATCAATGCGAAATTTCACAGGGAGCCAATGGAGTGAAGATAAGATAGGGGTGATGTGCTCATATCTTCTGGTTCTGGTGAGGACTCTCGCTGCTGCATTCTGGACTAGCTGAAGCTTATTTATGCATCTAGCTGAACAACCAGACAGTAAGGCATTACAATAGTCCAACCTAGAGGTGATAAAAGCATGAACTAGTTTTTCTGCGTCGTTTAGCGACAATAAATTTCTTATTCTGGCAATATTTCTGAGGTGAAAGAATGCTATCCTGGTAATATTATCTACATGTGCTTCAAATGAAAGGCTGGAATCAATAATCACACCAAGGTCTTTCACTGTTGCATTTGATGGAACAGAAAGGCCATCTAAAGTTACGGTGTGATCTAAAATTTTACTCCTAGCTGTATGCGGTCCTATGACTAGAACTTCTGTCTTATCCGGATTTAGCAGAAGGAAGTTAATTAGCATCCAATTTCTTATGTCCTGCACACATTGCTCAATTTTAGTAAGCTGTTTTTTCTCATCAGGTTTTGCTGAGACATATAACTGTGTAATACCATGCTTACGGATTATGTTGCCCAGAGGAAGCATGTAAAGGGAAAAAAGCAGTGGACCTAAAACTGAACCCTGCGGAACGCCAAACTCCACTAGAGAACATGCAGAATAATCACCATTTAAGTCTACATACTGATAACGATGGGTCAGATAGGATCTGAGCCAGGAGAGGGCTGTACCCTTAATTCCCACTACATTTTCTAATCTGTGAAGAAGAATAGCGTGATCAACAGTGTCAAAAGCTGCACTGAGGTCAAGTAATACAAGCATAGTTACACAACCCTGATCAGAGGCCAATAGAATGTCATTTACTACTTTAACGAGCGCTGTCTCTGTACTGTGATGAGGCCTAAATCCTGACTGATACAGTTCATGTATGCCATTTCTATGTATATATGAGCATAGCTGCTCCGCTACTATCTTTTCCAGGATCTTAGAGATAAAGGGGAGGTTTGATATCGGTCTGTAACTGGACAGCTGACAGGGGTCGAGGTCAGGTTTCTTAATTATTGGTTTGATAACTGCTAATTTAAAAGATTTTGGAACATATCCAATGCTGAGTGAAGAATTAATTATTCTCAACAGGGGTTCTATTATTGCTGGTACTATCTGTTTAAGAAAATGTGTCGGTACAGGATCTAATATACAGGTTGATGAATTTGAAGAAGAGATGAGTGAAATTAGTTCATTCTCTTCAAGGGGAGTAAAGTATTCTAGGTTCTGATCTGACATGACTAGATTAACATCTGCATCAATTACATTGTTCGGTTTCAAAACCTCAATTTTATGCCTAATATTTACAATTTTATTATTAAAAAAGTTCATGAAGTCCTCACCATTGCATGATGTTGTTGTGGAGATTTCTGCAGTGGTCTTATTTCTGGTTAATTTGGCTACAGCATTAAATAAGAATCTAGGATTATTTTTGTTATTTTCTATAAGAGTGGAGAGATATGTTGATCTAGCTACACTAAGAGCTTTTCTATAGTTCAGGATGCTCTCCTTCCATGCTATTTGAAATACTAGTAATTTAGTTTGACGCCATTTACGTTCTAATTTCCGAGCGGTCTGTTTTAAAGTGCGCGTGTGATCGTTATACCAGGGAGCAAGTTTTTTATCTCTAATAATTTTTCTTTTGACTGGAGCTACATTATCTAGGGTATAGCGAAATGTCGACTCTAAATATTCAGTCGCCTGATCGAGTTCTGTGGGGTCAGACGGTGATCTAATCAAAGTTGGGAACTCTGGGAGATTACTGATAAAACTCTGTTTGGTAGTTGATGTGAATGTACGTTTCATACGGTAGCGTGGCGCTGTGTGTACATTATTATTGTGACACACTTGAATTGAGACAAGATAGTGATCTGAGATAACTTCAGATAGTGGTATTGTGAATAAATTTCTTATACTTAATCCAAATAATATTATTAAATCTAAAGTGTGACCTGCTTTATGAGTGGGTCCTACTACACACTGATTTACTCCTACCGAGTCCAGTATAGACATAAATGCAGTTCTCAGAAGGTCTTCTGGGTTTTCAAAATGAATATTAAAATCTCCAGCAATTAACACTTTGTCTACAGAAACGACTAGGTTTGAGAGAAAATCTGCAAATTCACTAAGAAATTCCGAGTACGGCCCTGGAGGTCTGTAAATGACAATTAGCGGGATCGACTGAGCTGACTTAATATAGTTAAATACACTTATGTTACTATAAAGAATTTCAAATGAATTAAATTTGTGTCCGTGTTTTTGTACAATAGTCAAATTATCATTGTGAATAACTGCGACGCCTCCTCCTCTACCAGTTAACCGAGGCTGGTGTATGTATGTATATATACAATGCCACAATCTATATAACACCACAGTCTATATAACACCACAGTGTATATAATGCCACAGTCTATATAACACCACAGTGTATATAACGCCACAGTCTATACAACACCACAATATATACAATGCCATAGTCCATATAACATCACGGTGTATATAATGCCACAGTCTACATAACACCACAGTGTATATAACGCCACAATCTATATATCGCCACAGTCTATTTAACATCACAGTCTATATAAATGCCGCCACAGTTTATACTACACCTTAGTGCATTTAACAACATAGTCTATATTACACCACAGTCTACATAACGCCAGAGTGTATATACCGCCACAGTCTATATAACACCACAGTCTATATAACACCACAGTTTTTCTAACGCCGAAGTATATATAACGCCACAATGTATGTAACACCACAGTCTATATAACGCCACAGTCCATATAACACCAAAGTGTATATAATGCCACAGTCTATATAAAACCACAGGGTATATAACACCATAGTGTATATAACACCACAGTCTACTGTATATAACACCACAGTCTACTGTATATAACACCACAGTCTATATAACGCCACAGTCTATTTAATGCCGCAGTCTATACAACACCACAGTCTATATAACGCCAGTCTAAATAACGCCACAGTCTATATAACACCGCAGTCTACTGTATATAACAGCACAGTCTATATAACGCCACAGCCTTTTCAATGCCGCAGTCTATACAACACAAAATCTATATAACGCGAGTCTATATAATGCCACAGTCTATATAACACCGCAGTCTACTGTATATAACAGCACAGTCTATATAACGCCACAGTTTATATAACACCACAGTCTATATAACACCACACTCTATATAACGCCAGTCTATATAACGCCACAGTCTATATATGACCACTGTCTATATAACAAAACAGTCTATATAACACCACAGTGTATATAACACCACAGTCTATATAACACCACAGTGTATACAAGATCACAGTCTATATTACACCACAGTGTATATAAGACCACAGTCTATATAACACCACAGTCTATATATCGCCACAGTCTATTTAACATCACAGTCTATATAAATGCCGCCACAGTTTATACTACACCTTAGTGCATTTAACAACATAGTCTATATTACACCACAGTCTACATAACGCCAGAGTGTATATACCGCCACAGTCTATATAACACCACAGTCTATATAACACCACAGTCTTTCTAACGCCGCAGTATATATAACGCCACAATGTATGTAACACCACAGTCTATATAACGCCACAGTCCATATAACACCAAAGTGTATATAATGCCACAGTCTATATAAAACCACAGGGTATATAACACCATAGTGTATATAACACCACAGTCTACTGTATATAACACCACAGTCTATATAACGCCACAGTCTATTTAATGCCGCAGTCTATACAACACCACAGTCTATATAACGCCAGTCTAAATAACGCCACAGTCTATATAACACCGCAGTCTACTGTATATAACAGCATAGTCTATATAACGCCACAGCCTTTTCAATGCCGCAGTCTATACAACACAAAATCTATATAACGCGAGTCTATATAACGCCACAGTCTATATAACACCGCAGTCTACTGTATATAACAGCACAGTCTATATAACGCCACAGTTTATATAACACCACAATCTATATAACACCACACTCTATATAACGCCAGTCTATATAACGCCACAGTCTATATATGACCACTGTCTATATAACACCACAGTCTATATAACACCACAGTGTATATAACACCACAGTCTATATAACACCACAGTGTATACAAGATCACAGTCTATATTACACCACAGTGTATATAAGACCACAGTGTATATAACACCACAGTCTATATAACACCACGATATATACAATGCCACAGTCTATATAACACCACAGTCTATATAACACCACAGTGTATATAATGCCACAGTCTATATAACACCACAGTGTATATAACGCCACAGTCTATATAACACCACAGTCTATTTAACATCAGAGTCTATATAACGCCGCAGTCTATATACCACCACAGTGTATATAACACCACAGTCTATACAACACCACAATATATACAATGCCACAGTCCATATAACATCACGGTGTATATAATGCCACAGTCTACATAACACCACAGTGTATATAACGCCACAATCTATATACCGCCACAGTCTATTTAACATCACAGTCTATATAAATGCCGCCACAGTTTATACTACACCTTAGTGCATTTAACACCACAGTCTATATAACACCACAGTCTTTCTAACGCCGCAGTATATATAACGCCACAATGTATGTAACACCACAGTCTATATAACGCCACAGTCCATATAACACCAAAGTGTATATAATGCCACAGTCTATATAAAACCACAGGATATATAACACCATAGTGTATATAACACCGCAGTCTACTGTATATAACACCACAGTCTATATAACGCCACAGTCTATTTAATGCCGCAGTCTATACAACACCACAGTCTATATAACGCCAGTCTAAATAACGCCACAGTCTATATAACACCGCAGTCTACTGTATATAACACCACAGTCTATATAACGCCACAGCCTTTTCAATGCCGCAGTCTATACAACACAAAATCTATATAACGCGAGTCTATATAACGCCACAGTCTATATAACACCGCAGTCTACTGTATATAACAGCACAGTCTATATAACGCCACAGTTTATATAACACCACAGTCTATATAAAACTACAGTCTATATAACGCCAGTCTATATAACGCCATAGTCTATATATGACCACTGTCTATATAACACCACAGTCTATATAACACCACAGTGTATATAACACCACAGTCTATATAACACCACAGTGTATACAAGATCACAGTCTATATAACACCACAGTGTATATAAGACCACAGTGTATATAACACCACAGTCTATATAACACCACAATATATACAATGCCACAGTCTATATAACACCACAGTCTATATAACATCGCAGTCTATATAACACCACAGTCTATATAACGCCGTGGTCTATATAACGCCACAGTCTATATAGCACCACAGTCTATATAACGCCACAGTGTATATTACACCACAGTCTACATAACGCCAGAGTGTATATACCGCCACAGTCTATATAACACCACAGCCTATATAACACCACAGTCTTTCTAACGCTGCAGTATATATAACGCCACAATGTATGTAACACCACAGTCTATATAACGCCACAGTCCATATAACACCAAAGTGTATATAATGCCACAGTCTATATAAAACCACAGGGTATATAACACCATAGTGTATATAACACCACAGTCTACTGTATATAACACCACAGTCTATATAACGCCACAGTCTATTTAATGCCGCAGTCTATACAACACCACAGTCTATATAACGCCAGTCTAAATAACGCCACAGTCTATATAACACCGCAGTCTACTGTATATAACAGCACAGTCTATATAACGCCACAGCCTTTTCAATGCCGCAGTCTATACAACACAAAATCTATATAACGCGAGTCTATATAACGCCACAGTCTATATAACACCGCAGTCTACTGTATATAACAGCACAGTCTATATAACGCCACAGTTCATATAACACCACAGTCTATATAACACCACACTCTATATAACGCCAGTCTATATAACGCCACAGTCTATATATGACCACTGTCTATATAACACCACAGTCTATATAACACCACAGTGTATATAACACCACAGTCTATATAACACCACAGTGTATACAAGATCACAGTCTATATTACACCACAGTGTATATAAGACCACAGTGTATATAACACCACAGTCTATATAACACCACAATATATACAATGCCGCAGTCTATATAACACCACAGTCTATATAACACCACAGTGTATATAATGCCACAGTCTATATAACACCACAGTGTATATAACGCCAGAGTGTATATAACACCACAGTCTATTTAACATCAGAGTCTATATAACGCCACAGTCTATATAACACCACAGTGTATATAACACCACAGTCTATACAACACCACAATATATACAATGCCACAGTCCATATAACATCACGGTGTATATAATGCCACAGTCTACATAACACCACAGTGTATATAACGCCACAATCTATATACCGCCACAGTCTATTTAACATCACAGTCTATATAAATGCCGCCACAGTTTATACTACACCTTAGTGCATTTAACAACATAGTCTATATTACACCACAGTCTACATAACGCCAGAGTGTATATACCGCCACAGTCTATATAACACCACAGTCTATATAACACCACAGTCTTTCTAACGTCGCAGTCTATATAACGCCACAGTGTATGTAACACCACAGTCTATATAACGCCACAGTCCATATAACACCACAGTGTATATAATGCCAGAGTCTATATAACGCCAGTCTATATAACACCATAGTGTAAATAACGCCACAGTCTATAAAACGCCACAGTGTATATAACACCACAGTGTATATAACACCACAGTCTATACAACACCACAATATATACAATGCCACAGTCCATATAACACCACGGTGTATATAATGCCACAGTCTACATAACACCACAGTGTATATAACGCCAAAATCTATATACCACCACAGTCTATTTAACATCACAGTCTATATAAATGCCGCCACAGTTTATACTACACCTTAGTGCATTTAACAACATAGTCTACATTACACCACAGTCTACATAACGCCAGAGTGTATATACCGCCACAGTCTATATAACACCACAGTCTATATAACACCACAGTCTTTCTAACGCCGCAGTATATATAACGCCACAATGTATGTAACACCACAGTCTATATAACGCCACAGTCCATATAACACCAAAGTGTATATAATGCCACAGTCTATATAAAACCACAGGGTATATAACACCATAGTGTATATAACACCACAGTCTACTGTATATAACACCACAGTCTATATAACGCCACAGTCTATTTAATGCCGCAGTCTATACAACACCACAGTCTATATAACGCCAGTCTAAATAACGCCACAGTCTATATAACACCGCAGTCTACTGTATATAACACCACAGTCTATATAACGCCACAGCCTTTTCAATGCCGCAGTCTATACAACACAAAATCTATAAAACGCGAGTCTATATAACGCCACAGTCTATATAACACCGCAGTCTACTGTATATAACAGCACAGTCTATATAACGCCACAGTTTATATAACACCACAATCTATATAACACCACACTCTATATAACGCCAGTCTATATAACGCCACAGTCTATATATGACCACTGTCTATATAACACCACAGTCTATATAACACCACAGTGTATATAACACCACAGTCTATATAACACCACAGTGTATACAAGATCACAGTCTATATTACACCACAGTGTATATAAGACCACAGTGTATATAACACCACAGTCTATATAACACCACGATATATACAATGCCACAGTCTATATAACACCACAGTCTATATAACACCACAGTGTATATAATGCCACAGTCTATATAACACCACAGTGTATATAACGCCACAGTCTATATAACACCACAGTCTATTTAACATCAGAGTCTATATAACGCCGCAGTCTATATACCACCACAGTGTATATAACACCACAGTCTATACAACACCACAATATATACAATGCCACAGTCCATATAACATCACGGTGTATATAATGCCACAGTCTACATAACACCACAGTGTATATAACGCCACAATCTATATACCGCCACAGTCTATTTAACATCACAGTCTATATAAATGCCGCCACAGTTTATACTACACCTTAGTGCATTTAACACCACAGTCTATATAACACCACAGTCTTTCTAACGCCGCAGTATATATAACGCCACAATGTATGTAACACCACAGTCTATATAACGCCACAGTCCATATAACACCAAAGTGTATATAATGCCACAGTCTATATAAAACCACAGGATATATAACACCATAGTGTATATAACACCGCAGTCTACTGTATATAACACCACAGTCTATATAACGCCACAGTCTATTTAATGCCGCAGTCTATACAACACCACAGTCTATATAACGCCAGTCTAAATAACGCCACAGTCTATATAACACCGCAGTCTACTGTATATAACACCACAGTCTATATAACGCCACAGCCTTTTCAATGCCGCAGTCTATACAACACAAAATCTATATAACGCGAGTCTATATAACGCCACAGTCTATATAACACCGCAGTCTACTGTATATAACAGCACAGTCTATATAACACCACAGTTTATATAACACCACAGTCTATATAACACTACAGTCTATATAACGCCAGTCTATATAACGCCATAGTCTATATATGACCACTGTCTATATAACACCACAGTCTATATAACACCACAGTGTATATAACACCACAGTCTATATAACACCACAGTGTATACAAGATCACAGTCTATATAACACCACAGTGTATATAAGACCACAGTGTATATAACACCACAGTCTATATAACACCACAATATATACAATGCCACAGTCTATATAACACCACAGTCTATATAACATCGCAGTCTATATAACACCACAGTCTATATAACGCCGTGGTCTATATAACGCCACAGTCTATATAGCACCACAGTCTATATAACGCCACAGTGTATATTACACCACAGTCTACATAACGCCAGAGTGTATATACCGCCACAGTCTATATAACACCACAGCCTATATAACACCACAGTCTTTCTAACGCTGCAGTATATATAACGCCACAATGTATGTAACACCACAGTCTATATAACGCCACAGTCCATATAACACCAAAGTGTATATAATGCCACAGTCTATATAAAACCACAGGGTATATAACACCATAGTGTATATAACACCACAGTCTACTGTATATAACACCACAGTCTATATAACGCCACAGTCTATTTAATGCCGCAGTCTATACAACACCACAGTCTATATAACGCCAGTCTAAATAACGCCACAGTCTATATAACACCGCAGTCTACTGTATATAACAGCACAGTCTATATAACGCCACAGCCTTTTCAATGCCGCAGTCTATACAACACAAAATCTATATAACGCGAGTCTATATAACGCCACAGTCTATATAACACCGCAGTCTACTGTATATAACAGCACAGTCTATATAACGCCACAGTTTATATAACACCACAGTCTATATAACACCACACTCTATATAACGCCAGTCTATATAACGCCACAGTCTATATATGACCACTGTCTATATAACACCACAGTCTATATAACACCACAGTGTATATAACACCACAGTCTATATAACACCACAGTGTATACAAGATCACAGTCTATATAACACCACAGTGTATATAAGACCACAGTGTATATAACACCACAGTCTATATAACACCACAATATATACAATGCCACAGTCTATATAACACCACAGTCTATATAACATCGCAGTCTATATAACACCACAGTCTATATAACGCCGTGGTCTATATAACGCCACAGTCTATATAGCACCACAGTCTATATAACGCCACAGTGTATATTACACCACAGTCTACATAACGCCAGAGTGTATATACCGCCACAGTCTATATAACACCACAGCCTATATAACACCACAGTCTTTCTAACGCTGCAGTATATATAACGCCACAATGTATGTAACACCACAGTCTATATAACGCCACAGTCCATATAACACCAAAGTGTATATAATGCCACAGTCTATATAAAACCACAGGGTATATAACACCATAGTGTATATAACACCACAGTCTACTGTATATAACACCACAGTCTATATAACGCCACAGTCTATTTAATGCCGCAGTCTATACAACACCACAGTCTATATAACGCCAGTCTAAATAACGCCACAGTCTATATAACACCGCAGTCTACTGTATATAACAGCACAGTCTATATAACGCCACAGCCTTTTCAATGCCGCAGTCTATACAACACAAAATCTATATAACGCGAGTCTATATAACGCCACAGTCTATATAACACCGCAGTCTACTGTATATAACAGCACAGTCTATATATCGCCACAGTTTATATAACACCACAGTCTATATAACACCACACTCTATATAACGCCAGTCTATATAACGCCACAGTCTATATATGACCACTGTCTATATAACACCACAGTCTATATAACACCACAGTGTATATAACACCACAGTCTATATAACACCACAGTGTATACAAGATCACAGTCTATATTACACCACAGTGTATATAAGACCACAGTGTATATAACACCACAGTCTATATAACACCACAATATATACAATGCCGCAGTCTATATAACACCACAGTCTATATAACACCACAGTGTATATAATGCCACAGTCTATATAACACCACAGTGTATATAACGCCAGAGTGTATATAACACCACAGTCTATTTAACATCAGAGTCTATATAACGCCACAGTCTATATAACACCACAGTGTATATAACACCACAGTCTATACAACACCACAATATATACAATGCCACAGTCCATATAACATCACGGTGTATATAATGCCACAGTCTACATAACACCACAGTGTATATAACGCCACAATCTATATACCGCCACAGTCTATTTAACATCACAGTCTATATAAATGCCGCCACAGTTTATACTACACCTTAGTGCATTTAACAACATAGTCTATATTACACCACAGTCTACATAACGCCAGAGTGTATATACCGCCACAGTCTATATAACACCACAGTCTATATAACACCACAGTCTTTCTAACGTCGCAGTCTATATAACGCCACAGTGTATGTAACACCACAGTCTATATAACGCCACAGTCCATATAACACCACAGTGTATATAATGCCAGAGTCTATATAACGCCAGTCTATATAACACCATAGTGTAAATAACGCCACAGTCTATAAAACGCCACAGTGTATATAACACCACAGTGTATATAACACCACAGTCTATACAACACCACAATATATACAATGCCACAGTCCATATAACACCACGGTGTATATAATGCCACAGTCTACATAACACCACAGTGTATATAACGCCAAAATCTATATACCACCACAGTCTATTTAACATCACAGTCTATATAAATGCCGCCACAGTTTATACTACACCTTAGTGCATTTAACAACATAGTCTACATTACACCACAGTCTACATAACGCCAGAGTGTATATACCGCCACAGTCTATATAACACCACAGTCTATATAACACCACAGTCTTTCTAACGCCGCAGTATATATAACGCCACAATGTATGTAACACCACAGTCTATATAACGCCACAGTCCATATAACACCAAAGTGTATATAATGCCACAGTCTATATAAAACCACAGGGTATATAACACCATAGTGTATATAACACCACAGTCTACTGTATATAACACCACAGTCTATACAACACCACAGTCTATATAACGCCAGTCTAAATAACGCCACAGTCTATATAACACCGCAGTCTACTGTATATAACACCACAGTCTATATAACGCCACAGCCTTTTCAATGCCGCAGTCTATACAACACAAAATCTATATAACGCGAGTCTACATAACGCCACAGTCTATATAACACCGCAGTCTACTATATATAACAGCACAGTCTATATAACGCCACAGTTTATATAACACCACAGTCTATATAACACCACACTCTATATAACGCCAGTCTATATAACGCCACAGTCTATATATGACCACTGTCTATATAACACCACAGTCTATATAACACCACAGTGTATATAACACCACAGTCTATATAACACCACAGTGTATACAAGATCACAGTCTATATTACACCACAGTGTATATAAGACCACAGTGTATATAACACCACAGTCTATATAACACCACAATATATACAAGGCCACAGTCTATATAACACCACAGTCTATATAACACCACAGTGTATATAATGCCACAGTCTATATAACACCACAGTGTACATAACGCCACAGTCTATATAACACCACAGTCTATTTAACATCAGAGTCTATATAACGCCGCAGTCTATATAACACCACAGTGTATATAACACCACAGTCTATACAACACCACAATATATACAATGCCACAGTCCGTATAACATCACGGTGTATATAATGCCACAGTCTACATAACACCGCAGTGTATATAACGCCACAATCTATATACCGCCACAGTCTATTTAACATCACAGTCTATATAAATGCCGCCACAGTTTATACTACACCTTAGTGCATTTAACAACATAGTCTATATTACACCACAGTCTACATAACGCCTGAGTGTATATACCGCCACAGTCTATATAACACCACAGTCTATATAACACCACAGTCTTTCTAACGCCGCAGTATATATAACGCCACAATGTATGTAACACCACAGTCTATATAACGCCACAGTCCATATAACACCAAAGTGTATATAATGCCACAGTCTATATAAAACCACAGGGTATATAACACCATAGTGTATATAACACCACAGTCTACTGTATATAACACCTCAGTCTATATACCGCCACAGTCTATTTAATGCCGCAGTCTATACAACACCACAGTCTATACAACGCCAGTCTAAATAACGCCACAGTCTATATAACACCGCAGTCTACTGTATATAACACCACAGTCTATATAACGCCACAGCCTTTTCAATGCCGCAGTCTATACAACACAAAATCTATATAACGCGAGTCTATATAACGCCACAGTCTATATAACACCGCAGACTACTTTATATAACAGCACAGTCTATATAACGCCACAGTTTATATAACACCACAGTCTATATAACACCACACTCTATATAACGCAAGTCTATATAACGCCACAGTCTATATATGACCACTGTCTATATAACACCACAGTCTATATATGACCACTGTCTATATAACACCACAGTCTATATAACACCACAGTGTATATAAGACCACAGTGTATATAACACCACAGTCTATATAACACCACAATATATACAATGCCACAGTCTATATAACACCACAGTCTATATAACACCACAGTGTATATATAATGCCACAGTCTATATAACACCACAGTGTATATAACGCCACAGTCTATATAACACCACAGTCTATTTAACATCAGAGTCTATATAACGCCGCAGTCTATATAACACCACAGTGTATATAACACCACAGTCTATACAACACCACAATATATACAATGCCACAGTCCATATAACATCACGGTGTATATAATGGCACAGTCTACATAACACCACAGTGTATATAACGCCACAATCTATATACCGCCACAGTCTATTTAACATCACAGTCTATATAAATGCCGCCACAGTTTATACTACACCTTAGTGCATTTAACAACATAGTCTATATTACACCACACTCTACATAACGCCAGAGTGTATATACCGCCACAGTCTATATAACACCACAGTCTATATAACACCACAGTCTTTCTAACGCCGCAGTATATATAACGCCACAATGTATGTAACACCACAGTCTATATAACGCCACAGTCCATATAACACCAAAGTGTATATAATGCCACAGTCTATATAAAACCACAGGATATATAACACCATAGTGTATATAACACCACAGTCTACTGTATATAACACCACAGTCTATATAACGCCACAGTCTATTTAATGCCGCAGTCTATACAACACCACAGTCTATATAACGCCACAGTCTATATAACACCGCAGTCTACTGTATATAACACCACAGTCTTTATAACGCCACAGCCTTTTCAATGCCGCAGGCTATACAACACAAAATCTATATAACGCGAGTCTATATAACGCCACAGTCTATATAACACCGGAGTCTACTGTATATAACAGCACAGTCTATATAACGCCACAGTTTATATAACACCACAGTCTATATAACACCACAGTCTATATAACGCCAGTCTATATAACGCCATAGTCTATATATGACCACTGTCTATATATGACCACTGTCTATATAACACCACAGTGTATATAACACCACAGTCTATATAACACCACAGTGTATACAAGATCACAGTCTATATAACACCACAGTGTATATAAGACCACAGTGTATATAACACCACAGTCTATATAACACCACAATATATACAATGCCACAGTCTATATAACACCACAGTCTATATAACACCGCAGTCTATATAACACCACAGTCTATATAACGCTGTGGTCTATATAACGCCACAGTCTATATAAGACCAGTCCATATAACACCACAGTCTATATAACGCCACAGTCTATATAACACCACAGTCTATATAACGCCACAGTGTATGTAACACCGCAGTATACATAACGCCTCAGTGTAAATACTGCCACAGTTTATATTACACCTTAGTGTATTCAACACCATAGTCTATATTACACCACAGTCTACATAACGCCAGAGTGTATATACTGCCACAGTCTATATAACACCACAGTCTATATAACGCCACGGTCTATATAACACCACAGTCTTTCTAACGCCGCAGTCTAAATAATGCCACAGTGTATGTAACACCACAGTCTATATAACGCCACAGTCCATATAACACCACAGTGTATATAATGCCACAGACCATATAAGACCACAATGTATATAACACCATAGTGTATATAACAACACAGGCTATGTAACAGCACAGTCTATATAACACCACAGTCTATATAACGCCACAGTGTACATAATGCCACAGTCTTTATAACGCCAGTATATATAACACCACAGTGTTAATAACGCCACAGTCTATAAAACACCACAGTGTATATAACACCATAGTGTATATAACGCCACGGGCTATGTAACAGCACAGTCTATATAACACTGCACTCTATACAACGCCGCAGTCTATATAATGCCACAGTGTATGTAACATCACAGTCTATATAATGCCGCAGTCTATATAACACCACAGTCTATATAACGCCACAGTGTACATAATGCCACAGTCTTTATAACGCCAGTATATATAACACCACAGTGTTAATAACACCACAGTCTATAAAACACCACAGTGTATATAACGCAATATAACGTCTATATAACGCAAGTCTATATTACACCACAGTGTTAATAACGCCACAGTCTATAAAACGCCACAGTGTATATAACACCACAGGCTATTTAAAAGCACAGTCTATATAACACTGCACTCTATACAACACCACAGTCTATATAATGCCACAGTCCATAAAATACCACTGTGTATATAATGCCACAGGCTATGTAACAGCACAGTCTATATAACACTGCACTCTATACAACGTCGCAGTCTATATAACGCCACAGTGTATGTAAAACCACAGTCTATATAACGCCACAGTCCATATAACACCACAGTGTATATAATGCCAGAGTCTATATAACACCACAGTGTATATTACGCCACTGTCTATATAACGCCACAGTCTATTTAACGCCACAGTCTATATAACACCACAGTCTATTTAACATCACAGTGTATATAACACCACAGTCCTTACAATACCACAATATATACAATGCCACAGTCTATATAACACCATAGTGTATATAACTCCACAATCTATATAACACAGCAGTCTATATAACACCACAGTCTACATAACGGCAGTCTATATAACACTACAGTCTATATAACGCCGCAGTCTATATAATGCCACAGTGTATGTAACACCACAGTCTATATAATGCCATCGTCCATATAACACCACAGAGTATATAAGGCCACTGTCTATATAACGCCACAGTCTATTAAACATCACAGTCTATATAACGCCGCAGTCTATATAACACCACAGTCTATATAACGCCACAGTGTACATAATGCCACAGTCTTTATAACGCCAGTATATATAACACCACAGTGTTAATAACACCACAGTCTATAAAACACCACAGTGTATATAACGCAATATAACGTCTATATAACGCAAGTCTATATAACACCACAGTGTTAATAACGCCACAGTCTATAAAACGCCACAGTGTATATAACACCATAGTGTATATAACACCACAGGCTATTTAAAAGCACAGTCTATATAACACTGCACTCTATACAACACCACAGTCTATATAATGCCACAGTCCATAAAACACCACTGTGTATATAATGCCACAGTCTATATAACACCACAGAGTATATAACGCCACTGTCTATATAACGCCACAGTCTATTTAACATCACAGTCTATATAACGCGGCAGTCTATATAACACCACAGTGTATATAACGCCACAGTTTATACAACACGACAATATATACAATGCCACAGTCTATATAACACCACCGTGTATATAACACCACAATCTATATAACACCACAGTCTATATAACACCACAGTCTATATAGCACCGCAGTCTATATAACGCCACAGTCTATATAACACCGCAGTCTATATAACACCCCAGTCTATATAACACCACAGTCCATATACCGCCACAGTGTATATAACACCGCAGTCTACATAACGCCACAGTGTAAATACCGCCACAGTTTATATTACACCTTAGTGTATATAACACCATAGTCTATATTACACCACAGTCTACATAACGCCAGAGTGTATATACCGCCACAGTCTATATAACACCACAGTCTATATAACACCACAGTCTTTCTAACCCCGCAGTCTATAAAACGCCACAGTCTATATAACGCAATTCCATATGACGCCACAGTCTATATAACACCGCAGTCTACTGTATATAACAGCACAGTCTATATAACGCCACAGTTTATATAACACCACAGTCTATATAACACCACAGTGTACATTATGCCACAGTCTATATAACACCACAGTGTATATAACACCACAGTCCTTACAACACCACAATATATACAATGCCATAGTCTATATAACACCATAGTGTATATAACACCACAATCTATATAACACAGCAGTCTATATAACACCACAGTCTATATAACGGCAGTCTATATAACACCACAGTCTATATAACGCCACAGTGTACATAATGCCACAGTCTATATAACGCCAGTCTATATAACACCACAGTGTTAATATCGCCACAGTCTATAAAACGCCACAGTCTATAAAACGCCACAGTCTATAAAACGCCACAGTGTATATAACACCATAGTGTATTTAACATCACAGGCTATGTAAAAGCACAGTCTATATAACACTGCACTCTATACAACGCCGCAGTCTATATAACGCCACAGTGTATGTAACACCACAGTCTATATAATGCCATAGTCCATATAACACCACAAAGTATATAACGCCATTGTCTATGTAACGCCACAGTCTATTAAACATCACAGTCTATATAACGCCGCAGTCTATATAACACCACAGTCTATATAACGCCACAGTGTACAAAATGCCACAGTCTATATAACGCCAGCATATATAACACCACAGTGTTAATAACGCCACAGTCCATAAAACACCACAGTGTATATAACACCATAGTGTATATAACACCACAGGCTATATAACGCCACAGTGTATATAATGCCACAGTCTATATAACACCACAGTGTATATTACGCCACTGTCTATATAACGCCACAGTCTATTTAACATCACAGTCTATATAACGCTGCAGTCTAAATAACACCACAGTGTATATAACACCACATTCCTTACAACACCACAATATATACAATGCCACAGTCTATAAAACACCATAGTGTATATAACACCACAATCTATATAACACAGCAGTCTAAAACACCACAGTCTATATAACGGCAGTCTATATAACACCACAGTCTATATAACGCCACAGTCTATATAACGCCACAGTGTACATAATGCCACAGTCTATATAACGCCAGTCTATATAACACCACAGTGTTAATAACGCCACAGTCTATAAAACGCCACAGTCTATAAAACGCCACAGTGTATATAACACCATAGTGTATATAACACCACAGGCTATGTAAAAGCACAGTCTATATAACACTGCACTCTATACAACACCACAGTCTATATAACGCCACAGTCCATATAACACTACAGTGTATATAATGCCACAGTCTATATAACACCACAGTGTATATTACGCCACTGTCTATATTACGCCACAGTCTATTTAACATCACAGTCTATATAACGCCACAGTCCATATAACACCACAGTGTATATAACACCACAGTCCTTACAATACCACAATATATACAATGCCACAGTCTATATAACACCATAGTGTATATAACACCACAATCTATATAACACAGCAGTCTATATAACACCACAGTCTATATAACGGCAGTTTATATAACACCACAGTCTATATAACGCCACAGTCTATATAACGCCACAGTGTACATAATGCCACAGTCTATATAACGCCAGTCTATATAACACCACAGTGTTAATAACGCCACAGTCTATAAAACGCCACAGTCTATAAAACGCCACAGTGTATATAACACCATAGTGTATATAACACCACAGGCTATGTAAAAGCACAGTCTATATAACACTGCACTCTATACAACACCACAGTCTATATAATGCCACAGTCCATATAATACCACTGTGTATATAATGCCACAGTCTATATAACACCACAGAGTATATAACGCCACTGTTTATATAATGCCACAGTCTATTTAACATCACAGTCTATATAACGCTGCAGTTTATATAACACCACAGTGTATATAACGCCACAGTTTATACAACACCACAATATATACAATGCCACAGTCTATATAACACAACCGTGTATAAAACACCACAATCTATATAACACCGCAGTCTATATAACACCACAGTCTATATAACACCGCACTCTATATAACGCCACAGTCTATATAACACCGCAGTCTATATAACACCACAGTCTATATAACGCCACAGTGTATATTACACCACAGTCTACATAACGCCACAGTGTATATACCGCCACAGTCTATATAACACCACAGTCTATATAACACCACAGTCTTTCTAACCCCGCAGTCTATATAACGCCACAGTGTATGTAACACCACAGTGTACATAATGCCGCAGTCTATATAACGCCAGTCTATATAACACCATAGTGTTAATAACGCCACAGTCTATAAAACGCCACAGTGTATATAACACCATATTGTATATAACACCACAAACTATGTAAAAGCACAGTCTATATAACACTGCACTCTATACAACGCCGCAGTCTATATAACGCCACAGTGTATGTAACACCACAGTCTATATAATGCCACAGTCCATATAACACCACAGTGTATATAATGCCACAGTCTATATAACACCACAGTGTATATAACACCATAGTGTATATAACAACACACGCCATGTAACACCACAGTCTATATAACGCCACAGTCTATATAACGGCAGTCTATATAACACCACAGTCTATATAACGCCACAGTCTATATAACGCCACAGTGTACATAATGCCACAGTCTATATAACACCACAGTCCATATAACACCACAGTCTATATAACGCCACAGTCCATATAACACCACTGTCTATATAATGCCACAGTCTATACAACGGCAGTCTATATAACACCACAGTCTATATAACGCCACAGTCTATATAACGCCACAGTGTACATAATGCCACAGTTTGTTTAACGCCACAGTCTATATAATGCCATAGTCCATATAACACCACAGTGTATATAATGCCACAGTCTATGTAACAGCACAGTCTATATAACGCCACAGTCTATATATCGGCAGTCTATATAACGCCACAGTCTATATAACACCGCAGTATATATAACGCCACTGTCTATATAACACCATAGTGTTAATAACGCCACAGTCTATAAAACGCCACAGTGTATATAACACCATAGTGTATATAACACCACAGGCTATATAACAGCACAGTCTATATAACACTGCAGTCTATATAACGCCACAGTCTATATAATGCCACAGTGTATGTAACACCA
The DNA here is from genome assembly GCF_024256425.1 of Clarias gariepinus. Lineage (NCBI taxonomy): Eukaryota > Metazoa > Chordata > Actinopteri > Siluriformes > Clariidae > Clarias > Clarias gariepinus. The sequence goes on along the minus strand of NC_071111.1, from coordinate 31,869,223 downwards.
CAGTCTTTATAAAGCCACAGTCCATATAACACCACAGTGTATATAATGCCACAGTCTATATAACACCACAGTGTATATAACACTCAGTCTATACAACACTGCAGTCTATATACTGTAACGCCACAGTGTATATAACGCCACAGTTTGTTTAACGCCACAGTCTATATAATGCCACAGTGTATGTAACACCACAGTCTTTATAAAGCCACAGTCCATATAACACCACAGTGTATATAATGCCACAGTCTATATAACATCACAGTGTATATAACACCATAGTGTATATAACACCACAGGCTATATAACACCATAGTGTTAATAACGCCACAGTCTATAAAACGCCACAGTGTATATAACACCATAGTGTATATAACACCACAGGCTATATAACAGCACAGTCTATATAACACTGCAGTCTATATAACGCCACAGTCTATATAACGCCACAGTGTATGTAACACCGCAGTCTTTATAAAGCCACAGTCCATATAACACCACAGTGTATATAATGCCACAGTCTATATAACACCACAGTGTATATAACACCATAGTGTATATAACACCACAGGCTATATAACACCACAGTCTTTCTAACGCCACATTCTATAAAACGCCACAGTGTATATAACACCACAGGCTATATAACACCACAGGCTATATAACACCACAGTCTATCTAACGCCACAGTCTATAAAACGCCACAGTGTATATAACACCATAGTGTATATAACACCACAGGCTATATAACGGCACAGTCTATATAACACCACAGGCTATATAACACCACAGTGTATATAACACCACAGTCTACATAATGCCACAGTCCTCAGCGATATGTACAGAACAAGTTCATATAATTAATAATAATATGGTTAAATATGTCCACAGTCTCTGGTTTAACTTGCATAACCTTATTTTCAGCTGTATTTAATGTGCTTTTATGCTTAGCAATTTTCCTTCCTTAAATTAAAAGCATAAACCAAATATTTAGAATGAACAATTATTTTTGAAGTTTTCCATTATTGTTTTTGTTTGGGGTTTTTTTTCGAAAGGGAATGTATAATTTTGTACCAGTATAACAAAGATACTAAATATTCCTCTGATGTAGCTAAACTTTGGGCTATTTTTAAAGTTTTTATTCTAAACCAACGCTTGCAAAGACAAATCTGTAATTATTTAAATACATGTATTAATTACATTTATCTACATTTACCTATCAGCAACCACAACATTAAACTTACTGACAGGTGAGGTCTGATATATTAACCAGCAGGTGAACACTCAGGTCTCAAAGTTGGTGTGCTGGAATCAGGATAAATCAGGCGAGTGTAACGATCTGAGTGACTCTAACCAGGGCCAGATGGTAATGTCTAGATGACCGAGTCATCCCTTCAAACTGTGGGATGTTCTCCGTCTGTAGTGGTCAAAACCTACCAAACGTGGAACAGGGGTAGATCAGTGGTTAAGGCATTGGACTACGGTTCGGAAGATCCCAGGTTCAAACCCCACAACCACCAGGTTGCCACTGTTGTAAATGTAATGTAAATGTAAATGTGCTCCAAGGAAGGAGAACTGGTGAACCAGAAACTGCGTGATGGCCCTCCAAGGCTCACTGATGCACGCGGGGTGTGAAGGCCTGTCCGTCTGGTGTGATGGTTACACCCCATCATGGGGAGAGTGTTTCCTGATGGCAGTGTCCTCTTTCAGCAAGATAATGTGCCCTGACACACTGCACAAATTGTTCAGGAACGGTTTCAGGAACAGGATTGAGAGTTTGAGGTATTGATTTGGCCTCCAGATTCTACAGATCTCAATCCAATCAAACATCTGTGGGATGTGCTGGAGAAACAAGTCCGATCCATGGAGGCTCCACATCACAACTTACAGAACTTAAAGCAGTTGCTACTAATGTCTTAATGTCACACACACCTTCAGAGGTCTAGTGGAGTCCAGGCCTTGATGGGTCAGGGCTGTTTTGTGGTGAAAGGAGAGCGAGACAATATTAGGTTTGTGGTTTACGTTATGGCTGATCATTATTTATGGCCAACACTCAAAACACTGAATGTAAATTCATGTGCACTTGTACATTTGGCACATGAACTGATTCTAATTCTGGTCACTCAAGTGTTATTTTTATTAAAACTTCATTCATGCTTAAACATTTATTATTCCTGTATACACAATGTTCTTGTTCCTAAAGTTACAGCCACTAAATATCACGCAGTTGTTATTTCTGAACATGTTCCCCCACAGCGTAGACATCCAATTATCCGTCCGGCCTCAATACTCACTGCCCCGGGGATTTAACTCTTTGATAAATTAAATGATTTTATTTCATTCTGCACAGACACTGACCTTATTGACGTTAATATTAACAACACAGTCACATTCCCATCACTATAGTAGCTTATATAACCTGCTATATCCTGCGTCTCATATAACCGTCTACACAGCTCTCACAAACACGTGTGTGTAATGCCAGGACAGATCGACTTCTCGTATGCTTAATATCCGTGAATGTGTGCTGTTATCCCATCCCCCAATCCGTTCAAGCGCTGTCGTGAGCTGCAAGCTGAGTTTGACCTCATTACAGCTGATGCCTGGCACTCGTGCAGTTCCTGTATGAATATGGAGATAGGGCACGATGATGATCAGCGCTATTTCTTAAAAATGAGATCCATGTCGTTCTTGATGAAGGTGTCCTCCAAAGACAAGAAATGTAAAGGTAAATGCACAGGAGCTTATACATCAGGGAACTTTACGATCTGGTTACATCAGTGAGTTCTGCGGAATATTGACATGGAATCCATAGACGTTAAAAATAATGCAGAGATGAAATGAAAGCTTTTTAAAATCAATAAAACTCTGTGGACAGGTGCAGTCATGCTTTATTTCAGAAACATAGTGATGTCCTGTTTTCTCTTTCTGCTTGCTTATGCACATGGACAGGGCTCTCTTGTCTTTTAATACTTTTTTTTTTTTAATTAGCAGAAATATTTACTGAATTAATTGAATTTTTAAAAAAAATCTAGTTCAGAGTGGATAAAGTCATGCTTATGTGGACAAATATCAGTTTGTGATCAAATTGCAAACTTGCAAAATGCAAATTATAATTAATGTCAATTTCCAAACTTGATTCCACCGATTATAGGCCACAGGTTTCCCACACTGGTCCTGTGACTTTTACTGTTTTCCAGCTCGATCACTCTTCACTCACTCACTCACTCACTCACTCACTCTTCACTCACACTTCACTCACTCACTCACTCACTCACTCACTCTTCACTCATGCTTCACTCACTCACTCTTCACTCACTCTTCACTTACTCTTCACTCACTCACTCACTCATTCACTCACTCACTCACTCACTCACTCACTCACTCACTCACTCACTCACTCACTCTTCACTCACTCACTCACTCACTCACTCTTCACTCACTCTTCACTCACTCACTTATTCACTCACTCACTCACTCACTTATTCACTCACTCACTCACTCACTCACTCACTCTTCACTCACTCACTCACTCACTCACTCACTCACTCACTCACTCATTCACTCACTCACTCACTCTTCACTCACTCACTCACTCACTCACTCACTCACTCACTCTTCACTCACTCACTCACTCACTCACTCACTCTTCACTCACTCACTTATTCACTCACTCACTCACTCACTCTTCACTCACTCACTCACACACTCACTCTTCACTCACTCACTCACTCACTCACTCACTCACTCTTCACTCACGCTTCACTCACTCACTCACTCTTCACTCACTCTTCACTCACTCACTCACTCACTCACTCATTCACTCACTCACTCACTCACTCACTCTTCACTCACTCACTCACTCACTCGTCACTCACTCACTCACTCTTCACTCACTCACTTATTCACTCACTCACTCACTTACTCTTCACTCACTCACTCACTCACTCTTCACTCACTTACTCACTCACTCATTCACTCACTCACTCACTCACACACTCACTCGACATCCGCACCACTTTAATCCTGTACCCAGCGTCACGTTGGTCCTGGAGGTCCAGACCCAGGGTCAGGGTTTGATTCCCACCTCAGGTCTGTGTGTGGAGTTTGCATGTTCTCCCTATGCTCGGTGGGTTTCCTCTGGGTACTGCTCCAGTTTTCCTTCACAGTCCAAAGACATGAAGATAAGACTAATTTGCATTCCCACATTGACCGTAGTGTGTTAATGTTGACCGGAGGTCCCACCATGGTTCAGCCCTGTTTTGGGGGATAAGGTGGTATAGACAATGAGTGGGTGAGTGAGTCTGTGTGTAAACTAAACCATACAACTCATATAAAAGTCATACTATAAGATTTTTAAAAAGCATATACAGATCAGCTATAACATTAAATCCATTAACATTAAAACCACCTAGGTTTGTTTTCCTCTTGTGCCTCTGGGCCCTCTGTGGCTCCGCAGGGCCTCTGGGGGCTGCTGTGGCGTCTGGGACCAGAACATTGGCAGTGGATCCTTTGGGTGCTGTGGGTTGTTGGGCGGGCCTCTGTGGATCGACTCGGGTCGGTGGCCTTGGACTCTTTCCCTGTGCCCTGTGGACTGTGGTGGACTGGGTGTTCTGGTGCCTTTCCATCTATATTTATTCTATATTTATTCTATATTTGTTTTGTGATTTGTGGTGCGTTGGCTTTTTTGTGGGATTGGACCAGACGGGCAGGCCCTTAGGCCCCGTGGGCATGGGTGAACCTCAGGTGCTCATGACCATGTCACCAGTTTACTAATGTACAGTATAATTGGTGATCAGTGTTATTCACTTCTCAGTGGTCATACTGTAACGGCTGATTGGTGTACTGCTATATAGCATACAGTAACACTGCGTGTCGAGCGGAATACTGCCTGATAAGAGAACATTCAGGTTGCATTTCCTGCGCGTCTGCCTCAGCACTGCTCCGAGGAGCTGACATCTCCACACAGGGACCATCTATTATTCAACCACATGCACATGAGCTCGTACATCTCCACACACCCACACACTGAAAGAAGACTGCTCCAATCTTATGAGAATCAGATTCTGGGCTCCAGAGCGTGAGCAGCTCTATCGGAGTGACGCTAACGCCGTAGAGCAGAAACACAAAACACTCGAGATCCATTAAAGTTTTTATGACGGCTAACAAGCGTGATTCATTCCCAAGCTCCTTTCCTAAAACTCTTCAGGCTGTCTTTCTCTTTCAGATCCAGTCCATTTAATGTCCAAAACACACTACAAACTACCAAAGAAAATATTTCAAAATAAGCTCTTATAAACTTTTATTAAACACTAACGATTGTTTCTTTTAACAGGAGTGCTTCAGTCGGAGCCCAGTGTCTGAAAACACTCCCTAACTGCTGCCGTCACTGCTAACACAACCTGTATACACGGGGCTACACAATATACTGGATTCATCGTCTTATAGCTTTATGAATGAAACTTTATCATGTCATAGTAATGAAATGATTCTTTTTATTACAATTTTAATATTTCGCGTGTTTGCTTCCATCAGTGGACATGTCACGGTCGAACAAATCAGACTCCTGGAACAATGAAAAGGACTCGACAATCAAAAGTGCTTCCTGTGCAGGATGATTGTGTGTACAATCTGAGATCTTCTCTTTCATTTTAATGGTACATACATACACACTTATTGGCCACTTTAATAGGAACACCATTCTGTAGCCCTAAACACTCAAATCTAAAGTTACTCTTTATGAAAGCGATGAGCAGAAACACTACACATCTGTCCCTGGGCCGTTGGAGTTACAGCATGACCAGAAGACCATGTTAGGTTCTTATCAGCCGAGCATTTGTGTGGACGGACTCTGAAACTGGAAAAATAAGGACTGGATAAAGGCCAAGAGATGTCTATCCACTGTCTCTTATTATTCCAATTTAATACGTTCATTTATATATTTCAAATAGTGACAATTTGTCCATGTAATAGAAATTTTGGAACCGTGGGCGAAAGGTTCTGTCTTGCATACAGATAAAGCTTTATATGATAAATACTTAATACCTTAATACTGATAACAGTTTAAATGCAAATGGTTTATACCAAAGCATGAAGTGCAGCATAAATTCAATGTCATCATGTCCAGTGCGGCAAAAGTCATAGTGAAATCATGACTAATGTAAAACCTTTTTAATCATTACAGGAGACACAACAGGAAGTGGGATCATGAATGAGTCAATACACTACACTTTATAGACCACACCGTTACCACTAAATCTGAAGCACACATTTGTGCTCCGTGTTTGTCTCGTTGTTTGTGTATCATGCCGATTTTAAACCCTATCCGGCATGATGACGCCCCTGTGATCTGCACAAAGACACTCCATGAAGACAAGGTTGGAGTCGAAGACCTGACTGAACTCAACCTACTGAATCATCAGATTTGGGATGACCTGGAGCCGGAGTGTGTGAATGAACACAAAGCCAAACACAGACACAGTGGGACACACACGGGGCGTTCCACAAGCAGTGTAACGTATTTAACGTAGGTTTCCTGATGTATAGTTCTGATTTGTGGTGCCCTTTATATTTAAATGCAATATTAAAGTTTTGAAACTTTTGTGTTTAATTGTTCTTTGCTAACTGATCCTGCGAGACTGTCGGTGGTTTTATTAGTATCTCGAGACTGGCTGAGACACAGACCACCTCCCTCCTTTTTGCTGGAATGCCTCAGAAGGACCTTGATTTACATCTGCACAGTGTGCAGAGTTACAGTTAATGTGCTGCCCCAGAATGTGATTGCACACTTCATCACCACGTTTGGCAGCAGCACAGAGGCTAACCCTGTTTGAACCCGCTGTTTACTGCACTTAATGCAATCAGGCCAGGCCAATTCAGCCTGAGTGCCTGCGTCACAACAGCCTCACTAATGGGGTGGAGCGCTACTGTATGCCTGGGCTGTAAACAGTGGCCTGGCTTCTTGTTTAGATTTGATTCAGCTGCTGCCTCTCTTGTGTGCTCGCTTGGCCCTCAGTCTGTTTCTGTCTGGCTCTTGTGTTTTGGAGAGTTTCAGAGCATGGTGCTATGGAAAAGGAAAAAAAAAAGGGAGAGACGTGTAAACAGCAGCGAGAGAGGGAGCGAGACCGCCACACAGAAGAAGACCCTGTTAGAGACATGATGTGCACGAGAGCGGGCAGGGGGTAGACGGGGGCACAGTAAAAGCAAGAGGAAACTGAGAAGCCGACCTGTTCCTCATGGGAAGATCGGTTTGTTGAGACGTCTTTACAAATATGACATAGTTCTGTACAGGTTGAATAAATGAATAAACAACGACATTAGCGTGCTCCGCCAGGACGCGGTGCAAAGCCCTGTGGAAGCTTCGATCTAACAAAGTACTGAGGAAGCTTTTTTTGCCGTCTGTGCCTCCCTGTGCCAGAGACGGCCATTGTTCATCTGACCAGCGTGGAGATTTAGGGTTTTCTGAAAGCGATATGCTCTGAGAATGTTCCTGATTTTACTATTTTATGACCCTGTTGTAAACATCTGTCACTGACACCACGGTGGCTTCTGGGATTTGTTCTACTCTTTCGATGGGTACTGTGTCCACATGTCTAAAATAATGGATGACCCAAAGTCCAATAGGGCATGAGAAGAATCTGTGTGCATCATATCCAGACACTGAAACCTCAATATATACAACAAGCTCTGCGTGAGCCTTTGGTCCCATAAGCAAGGTACACAACCCCAAGTTATTTTTAGGGTGCAGTTCCTGTTTGGATAAGATTGGGTTTCCTGTTAAGAGTTGATTTCAAACGGAGTTTTTAATGACTATTAAACACTGCCTTTAAAAATGCATAATTGTAGTAATTTGTGTTTAAATATTAGTTAAGACCTGAGTGTGTGCTTGGCACATCAGTCCGACCAGATGAACAAACTTTATAATTTCACTTCTGATTTAATCTCCATGGTAAATATACTCTACTGCTTTTTGCTCCTGTGTCACAGCTTGGCAGCGGTTTTGGGATCCTCTGACCCTCCCGTTCTTCAGGTGGCACCGTCTCCCTCTTTCACACTTTAACACGAGGAAATCGGGCATGTGATACAAGCATCTGAACGTTCAGCTTCGGACAGGTCGATGTTGTTCCCCGTCCAACATCTGTGTTGCTGTGATGTAGAGCGGTGTGGTGTAATGGTCTGGAGGTTCTTCGAGGCATCAATAATGTAAATGAGTAAATTAGCATGTAATGGCTGGGTGGAGTTTGTGCCTTTCAGTACCAAAGGCAGATCTGACTGCTACAGCTTCACTTAAAGGGAGAAGTCGATGGCAAGCAGACCACAGGGAGGCCATCAGCAGCTCTTCATCGATCCCTTAACCCTTTTAAGTGATCAGGCGTGAATGTGAAGGTGATGGGTCCAATCCCTCAGTGATGTTCTCACTTTACGAACTAAACGACTCTGCAACTTGGAACGGAGCACCGTCTGAGATTGTGTAGTAAAATTCATTATTAATATTAACAAATAATCAAACATAAGTTCCAGTCTTTCATTAGAAACAAATAATTTCCAAAGTCAATCAAACTTTTATTGAACCTTGGTTTGAGCAGAGGGCGAGCACGTTGGTACTGATGCGCACACGGGGCAGGGTCACGAGGACAAATCATCACAATTGATCAAAAGTACTATTTAAACCAACAAAATTACCTTTAGAATAATAAATATAATTAAGAATTTTTTTTCAAATTTTTTTAGAAAATGGTCAAAAATATATAATATTGTAATATTTATAATAAATAAATAAGTAAACATTTTTTGTGACACGGCCACAAAGGAGGTTTAATGAAATATATAAACTCAATATATAAACTCTGGATATAAATCTTAAATAAAAAACAATATGTATAGCCATGATGAGCAGGCCAAAGTCAACAGTGGTGAGGGAAAAACCTGAGAGATGACATGAGGAAGAAACCTTAAGAGGAACCAGACACAAAAGGGAACCCATCCTCATCTGGGTGATATCAGACTGTCTGATTATAAATCCTTTATCTTTCATATCTGCATGTTATTTAGTCAAACGGTGCAGGAAGTTATGAGTCTGAGTAAGTTTTGAATTAATTATCTGATTAATAACGAGTCGTCTTTCTGCTTTCTGTGAGCTCATGGTGACCTTCAGGCCGTAGTGTGATGTGTTTAAGAGCTCCTGCTTCTTTCATCAAACTCCGGCTCCAAGCAGGAAGAAAAGTTTTACAGAGAACAGTTCACTAGAACTCTGCTTCCTTCTTTTTACGTGCTCCCTCAAAATACTCGATTATTAGAGAATAATGACAGACAGACAGATGCTATAAATGTTGCTTTAAATAAATGCTTTGTGACTATTGTTGCCATGGAGACATTAATCATCAATTAAAATAAATATATTTTGAATAAACTGAAATTACTCAAAATCATAGTTGTATTATTATGATTATTATTATGATTATTATTATGATTATTATTATATTCCTTCCTGTGTATGATATGTAAGTCTGTGACCTCGTGGGAACCTGATGGCTCACTGAACACACAGTTTTATGGTTGTCCTTGTACTCGCACTCCATGGTTAATAACTTCCTCCTTTTTTGCATTTCTCTAAACTCTAGTAAACTTTTAATATAATTCCATAAAGATAGTAACACATTAAACCCATTAAGGACACATCATAAATAATTTGTTTGTTTTATTTATTATTTGTCTGGTCATTTAAAGAGTAAAAAGGTAAACTTTATTAAAGAAAGAAGCTTGCTTACGTGTAAACTCTTCATGTTAGTCACTGAAACTTTATGGCTGTATTTCGTCAAGGTGTCTTTGCTTACTCTGTATCTGACCTCCTGTAAAATAAGTCATAGCTGTAAATGTCTGTTGTTATAGAGCTGGATAGAACTGGATCTCAGTGTCGTAAACCTGTGTAATGTCTCGTTCATGGATGTGAGCCGTTACAGGACGGAGGAACGCTTTAAAATTCACAGCATGGCAACAGATCGCTGAGACTCGTCGAGAACTGATGTCCAGTACTATCAGAAGTGAAGTAGCACCACGTGGACAAGACTTTTCCTAAAAACATGTGCTCTAAATGTTATGTAATGGAGAACAGCCATCCACGGTTAACAAACAGGTGATAAAACGGATAAAGCATTTCACTTCCACAAAATAAAAGAATGCTTGTGAAAGATTTGAGTCAAATGCATCAGTGTTATGATCGTGTCCCCTCCTGGTCTTATGTAAAGAGGAACTAGTGAGATCTGAGATTAAAGTCAGCCTAACCCTGTCGCAGAAGTGACAAACTACCCACTCCAAAACCTACATATGAAACGTCTGGCTTTTCTCATGTCCGTGGACTCCCTCCGCTTTTCCCCCACACTTCACAAAGCTGATAGCAGAGATTTGAAAAATGAAGTATTTCCTTGTGGGTAGCAAAGAGTCGCCTGCTATTTGGGTCGAAGGTGGCCCCTGTGCAGACCCCTGGGAATCAAATAGTGTCCTTTAGTGTAGTTTTTATTAATATGAAAAGTTCATGCTTTTAAACTAAAGTAATTGTTATTCTGGAACAATTATATTCACATGTTAATCAGGTAATTAGGCTTTATGTTGAAATAAAAGAAGATTTAACAGTGTAGATGTGATTGATGTGACACTTGGAATACATCTACATCTTGACACGTCCTCCCCGGCTACACGAATGACCGCACACCCTAATATTTCAGTATTTTAGTTCAGGTGTGTAAATGATTCCTCACGTTCTCCAAACCGCTCTCTCACACTCCATCAGTGAAGATCTAAACCCTCCATAGATGTGATCCTCTGGTGGTTCAGTACATTCAGGTGGTCATTCAGGTGGGCGTTATATTGCCCCATAACGTTACTGAGTCTAGACCTGAGTAACTGATCAACCCCAGATCATAACACTGTCTCCAGACGCTTCATGTCCTTCCCTTCTCACCCTGACACGCCCATCACTCTGGGATAGGCTCAGTCTGGACTCATCAGGTCACATGACCTTTCTCCATCACCCCAGAGTCCAGTCTTTATGATCCCTAACAAACTGAAGCCTCTTTTATCTGATGAGTCTCAATAACAAGCGGTTTTCTTATGGACACACAGCTGTTAATTAAAAAATATATATATTTAAAATCTTTAGGTTCTAAGGAATGTTTATGACTGAAACATATTAATCACTGCATTAATTATCCAAGTATCTTTTTATTTAAATCCAAACCACATGTTGTTTGTTTGTTTGTTTGTTTGTTTTTGGTTCTGTGATGTATTTAGTACTCTGTAATATGTTAGATATGTGAGTTATGCTGATATGTAGAGATAAACAGTACTGAGACATGTGAATGTTAAAGACACATTAATTCATGCGACTACACCAACAGCCTAGGTAGTGGATTACTGAAACATGAGTTAATATCATGTGACTTTAAAATGCTTTTTACTAATATAGACATGTTTGCTTAATGTGACATATTTTAATTTAAGTATGTTAAAATAATCTCACTTAATGACTATTTGTTTGAAAGTATCCAAAAGATCAGACTTACAATATATTCGTTAGTTCTTTACGATTATACAAGGAAAGTAATGTAACAGTTTATTATCTTTTTAACATTGAGTATACTTTAATGTGATAGTATTTACAGTAATTACATTCCCATGTTTAATTTACCTGTTAATGATTAGTTTAACGCTGTGAGTAAGACTGTTTTCACCGAATGAATTACTAAAAAAAAGTCTGAAAGCGGTTACATATTTGTAGCATTTTCCTACTTTAACAGCAGATACGTAACCGCTTTTAGTTGTTTTTTTTAGTAATTCATTTGGTCCAATAAAATACTTGACTGTTTCTGTTTCCCTCTACAGTGTGTCATTGAAGTGTGTTGATGTCGTGCAAAAAAATCAATCTTTTTGAATAAAACACTGAAGTTTACATCGCAGTACTACCTGTATATCCTTTTGTTTAAGTATGCTACAGAGTACTAAATGTTTAAGGTTAGGTTTAATTTTAAACCCAGTCTTATATGCCATATTTCTGTAAAAGGATATTTATGTGTATTTTCAGAAGATATGAGAAAATTGCCTTTATTATTTTTTGCATACATTTTCTGCAGTTACATAAAGCTCGCTTTGATTTGATAGGAGAAGGCATTTTTAATATGTATGGAATCATGTACAATATATCTTTCCTTTGAGAGTTTTAAAGCTACAGACCCATGCTGAAGTCAGAGGACTGAACATAGAGATTTACTAGAGTAACTGTTGCACAAGCTCGTTCACTGTAACGCTTATTGCCGTCTCTGTTAATAAACCCCGAGCGCGCGAGCTTGCTGTCCAGCGGTAATCCAGCATTCCACAGCAAATCCTAGATGGAATTTGTTATTTAGTGGCACCAAAAAATTCATTAGGGTTATTCCTCAAACCTTCGCCAAGTCATTAACAAGACCCTGCACATGGTTTGAGTTTTATTTGCCGTGTTGGTGGCCTTTATCTTCTCTGTAGGGAGTGTGAACCTTTAATAACCTGCTGTGCCTGAGTTTCGTGTTACATTGTTGTTGTTGTTTTTTTCTTTACATATTTTTCCGTTCTTCTCTTAAACGTGAGAAAACTGTTGAGGTTGTACAAGTGGCCAGAGAACTGCTTCAATAATCAGTCTGTCGCACCTGGAAGGCGTAATGGAAAATAGCTCAGTGCTGAGAGGGCCAGTATTTACCTGGAAAATTAAAAGAAAAGAGGAAAAAAAAAACATTAACTGTAAATTCCTGAAAGTTTAGCAGCCCCCAGCTTATCAGCGTGCTGATGTAAAAGGAGTTTGGAGTGTGTTTTCACTTGGAGGGGAATAGGCACATTTCTGATGGACTTCCTGGACTTGCAGATTAGATTGGGGAACGAGATTGGCTGGTCTGAGAACCTCTGGACTGGCGACAGAGAGGAAAGCCAATGCTCAGGGGACGAGTCTGTTACATGGAAACAAGATGCCACAATGAGGTTTGCGACAAACGTGACAAAAAACAGCCAGGCAAATTAGCAGGAGCTCCAGAAGCGTTATTAGCGTTAATAATATTTAATAATATTTCTTAGCTTTTGCTTAGCTTACTTCCGAATCTGGAAGTTTACTCGACATCGCTCGGGATCGCATCTCCGCTTTCGGACGGCGATGCTGTCGACTGCCTTGGGAGAAGTGCCCGTGGAGGTCTTTTGAGAGACTGTAGAGATGTTAAACACGTGACCTGCAAACTGGCATTCGGTCACAATTACGTGAAAAAATAATAATAATGAAAAATGGTGCGTCATTAAAAGTATTTCAAAACACAAAGACTGCACAGAGAGATGATTTATTATTATTTTAAAAATTTACATTTATGTATTTTTTTCCAAATTCAATTAAATTTGATTAGTGCCAAATGAAGTCATATAGAGACTTGATGAAAGTCGTGCCTGATACTGAACACAGATAACTGCATGAAGAAAGTATTAATAAACTAACTGACACCAACATGGTTTCTTACACCGGTCTTCTCATACTGCTGCCTGTCTGTTCTGTTTTACTGTTTAACTTTTCACCAACATTCCTGGTGTTTTCGAAAGCTACGTCCATAAGGTATGAGCTATGAGCTATGAAGAGCTGTGAGTGAGCAGCCACGCTCCTGGCCTCAGCGCTGTGTGCTTCCTCTCTCGGGCTTAGCCATGTGAAAGCCCACTTTTGTGCTTGAGCTCCTGTTCCTCGTGCTGAAGTGGATCCAGACTGTTTTTTCTGGCAGCGCTTAGACAAACATAAAGCAATTACGTTGCACACTAACCCCTGCATCAAAATGTATGATGCATAGCTTTATTTGGTATTATCAGAGAAAATTACGGAAATAAATGGCTGTTCTGTCGGGTCCCAAAAAGGGGAAGTGAAGGATGAATGAGTAAATCATGTTTAAGGGTATGCGCAATGTGGCCTTAAAGCAAACAGCCTGCACTCCAGCTGTTCTCCATCGCTCCTAATGCCTGACAAACACAACATGGGGAAGTCTATAGACTTTCCATTATTCTTTTCAAGGTGTGTCATAGGAATTAAATAAAAGAAGTGCTAGTTAAAGAGTGGAATAAAGGGAGATAACGGAAAAGTGGTGCTTTTATGGAAATATACTTTATTTACTTTACATTCTAATTACCATTAAAGTTTATATGAACTCTAAAACTTGTTAGAGTCAATGGATATTAATATACTGCATTATTAATGATATGTTTATGTGTTGGTTGTTTCATTAGCGGGCTGTTTTTAAGGACATAAAACTTTGACATAAGGTTTATTGGTTAGTGATGGTCCTTAGATCATTTTATTTACTTTGCATTACACTCCCAATACTTTCCACTTTAAAATGCCGGACTTGTTTATTATTAGTTGACATCTTTGCCAGTTAGTTGCCATGTCCTGGCTTCTTGTGGGATTCCTGTGAGTGATTGTGTCGGGAGCAGGGGGTCACAGGTCCGAGCTTCAGGACAAATATGACCCAGAGGCAGAGGGTCCTGTCCACTCTCTCACCTTTAACAAGCTCCATAATCAGGGTGTTATTCCATTTGAACCATTTAAGTATTTATTCATTAGTTATTTTGTGTTTTTTTGCTTATCCGTTTATAAAAACAGCAACAGTGTGTATCCCCTGCCAGGAGCAGGCACACATGAGAGCAAACTCACAAATCAAACTAAAAAAGCTCTCGGTGAATACTAAAGAGATTACTCATATTTGTGCAATTTTCCCCCCCGAACACCAACCAACGAGTTTACTCCTCATTATTCGGTGATGTTTTTTTTAACTTCATAAATTAGGATTGTTTTTTTTGTTTGTTTCCGTGGACGACAGTGAGGATACTGAGCTGGAGCTGGTCAGGTCAACAGCTGTGGCCCATCTGTCCAGAGTCTGTGTCAGAGGCCATCTTGTCTCATAAAACAACAGAGCGCAGGGATTGGTTAGTGAAAGCGTGTGTTTTAGTCATTCCGGTGCTCTCCCCAGGGTGGGTGTGTGATTTAGCACCCAGAGAGTAATAAAGGCCTCATTCAAAGTACGCCGTGTCTTGTGTATAACATTATGAGTATGAGCATGCAAATTAGTGAGAACTGAAAACTGACCATAAACACTATCAAAGCCTCACAATGTCGACTTCTTTGTAAGTTCCAGTTAAAACACAGATGACTGGAGGCCTGCAGTGAAAATACAGTGTTCAGTTGAGTTCAGTTGAGTGAACAAAGTTAAATTATTATTAATGACATCAACCCAATGGCACACAAACACTCCCAAATCAATCTGTATTTTATTCCGGAGCGCTCCTGAGTGCAACACCAAAAAGTAGGAGACAAACCAGGGCCTTATAAATTGTGAGAATAAGTTGAATATCCTGGGCGTGGTGTTACACTGGAGAGGCACAAACAGGACAACCGGCTAATGAGCTAGGTTCACAAACCTATGAGAAAGTGCAGTGTGTGCACCATGGAGGTAAGAGGTAGGAGAAGGCTTCATTTTTGTCACATAATCATTACGGCACTGTGGAACTCTTTTTCGCACATCCCAGCTTGTTAGGAAGACGGGGTCAGAGCAAAAGGTCAGCCATGATACGCCACCCCCGGTGCAGAGAGGGGTAAGGGCCTTGCTCATTGCTCCAAACATGGCAGATGGGCAGTGCTGGGGCTTGAACCCATGACCTTCCGATCAGTAATTAAGAGCCTTAACCCTTCAGCCACACAAATATACAGAATGTGGAAATATTATTACTGTGTAAAAATACCAGACTGTAAATTTGAACCATTTATGACTTCTTCTTTATTATTATTATTATTATTATTATTATTATTATTATTATGTATATGGCTAATATGTTCTGTTACCTGTAAATATGTATATTATTCATTAATGATGAGACACATGGCCAGTGTTCTGATAATTATTTAAAAAAGGCGGGAAATATAAAGTGAAATAAATAAGATCTAGGCATTCTCAGACCAGGCATACGAGTGGACTGGAAGTGCACACACGGACATTAGGAGCATGAATTAGTTTAAGCAGATTTTCTGGGTGGCTTGCTCGCTGGTGTTACATAAGTTGTCCGTGTGCAGGTCTTACCTCGGAGAGAGGTCTCTACAGTGTTTTGTGTGAAACGTTAAACACAGGAAATGAGACCTCCGGGTCCTGCATTCTAATCTGCCTCTATATAAAGCGAAGGTGAGGGTACTAAACGGAATATTCGGAGCCTGTTAGACGCCTGAGTGAGTAGAACTGAAATGGTCTGATATTAACTAGTGCACACTGGTGTCATGGCTACAGAATCGCCATCAGACTTTAACTCCTAAACTACAGCAGGACCAACAATCCAAGCCGGTAGATAAGCTGGTATTCGATGATAGTTCTGAATTTTTTCAAGCCGTCCTGCCTGCAGTACAGTAGTTCACCTTGTTTATTGATCGCCTGACCCCTGCCTGCTCCCTGACCTTGATCCTGATTCACATACTGTGTTGGTCTTGCTTACGATGTTTAGTAAAACGCTCTATACCTGCCTATTTCTGACAGCTGGGAGAGTGAACTGCAGTGTCTCATCGGCTGGGATGCGTATATGCCTACAGTTGGCTGTTTCTGTGCTGTTATTATTTGATTAACAGTGACAGTGCAAAAGGCTTGAGCACCACATTTTATATTAAATGAAATGATAAATTAAATTGAAGAAATTGAAACAAATGTGGTGCAAAGAGACTAAAGGTCCAGTTTAAAAACTGGTTGTTTATGTATAAACCTGAGCAGCGACCTCATTTCCCCTCTCGTCTGTTCCAACCCCTCAGCATCAGCAGTAAACTAATCACCTCCTGATCATCTGTCATCATCTGCTCCTGTTTCTCACTGGCTCAGGACTTCAGTTAGATGGTTTTCACGTGGATAATTAATAGGTCACTGTGTGGCTTAACAAACACAAAACATTCCTCTGAAACTCTCTAAAAATGAAAGACAATGAGAGACAAAAAAAAGTCCTTCAGGAAGCTTGGATAAATATTCCTCCAAGCTGAATCCCTTAAATCTCTTCCTAATGACTCCAGCTAGTGCAGTTATGAATATTAGCATCAGGTTCATTTCTGATTTCAGTGAAGTAAGGTTTAATGATCTGGGCCCGTATTCACAAAGCTTCTTAAGCCTAAAAGTTGCTCCTAGTGATGAAATTCTAAGAAAATTCTTAGAGTTATGACATTTTCTTAGAATTGTCCCTTAAATTTAGGAATAAATCTTAGTAAAGATAAAAATGATTCACGAAACATCTTATCCCTAAAAACAGCTCCTAAGGTAAAAATTGTTAAGAGTAAAGAGGAGGACTTTTAAGAGGCTTAAGAGTTTCTATGGCAGAGGACAAAATGGTGGAAAGAAGAAATATTCTCCAAACACTGACCATAAAGATAAACGAAAACACTGCTTTTCTGTCCAATTTTGTTTTCTTGTTGTTTTACTTCCTTACATCTCTCTTGGATTGTTCGCTACATAATCTCCAAAAGTGCAACTTAAAAAATGCAATCATGTGAATTGGTAAAAGGTCAGCCATTTTGCTAGACAAATTTTCAACATTTGGCTGTTTTAATTAACTTTAATATATTTAGTTTAGACAAACATTATGATATCATACATTCTATTTTCACAAAGAGTGTATTTCAAGACCTTTGCAGAGGTCAGAGGTTTTTTTTTTATCAACCAATCACAGTCCTTGAATTGCTGCATCATCCCTAGCAACGAGGTCGACCACACCCCCTCACCAAGGTAAAGGTTTTTGTACTTTTCTTACTCAAAGTTGCTCTCAGAAGTTTTCTAAATCACTTTTAGTCTAGGACTCCCAGCTAGGACTTCTTAAGCTAAGATAGGAGCTCTCTGAGAGAATTCTAAGAAGCTTTGTGAATACTGGTGTTTAGAAGAAACAGTTTTTTAGTAAGTGCATTCATTAGACTGTCCAAGTGAGAACATCCACATCATTAGCATGACCATGTGCTACTCTTCACAGCAATCTCATGCAACACAGATCATAGGCTTGCCTCATGTGGAGAGAAAGAGAAAATGGATTATTAGATATGCTCTTGTCCATGTAAAGTTTTGAAAAGGTGTACACTGTGTATTGAACAATTCCATTCGTTTTAAAATGTATTTGATGAAGAGCATAGGCACTACAGACATTTTAAGTAATTGGACAACTGACCGATTAGCAATTTGATGGCCATATGTGGCTGTTTCTCTTGTTAAGAGAAAAAAAGGTCTGAAGGCAATTCCCAGTGTTGAATTTTGTTAGCTGTTCCTAAAAACTCAATAACTCTCAATATGCAGTCCAAAAAGGTGCTGATTCTAGTGAAATTATGCTGAAAAGAAAATTATTTATAAATGCCTTTCATGTATGTAAATACAGAGGGTTTACCTCGAGATCCAAACCACTGGGAACACTCAAGCAGAGGCAAAAAGCCAGCCCACTTCTGCATTAAGATACAATGATAATATGTAACAGATGAAACCAAAATTAATTTGCACCAGAAGAGAAGAATATAAAGAAAGACAGGAAGGGCTTATGTTCCAAACCATACCACATCATCGTCAAACATGGTGGAGACAATGTTATGGCCTGGATGTGTACCGATGGAACTGGAACGCGTCCGATAATGGGACCGCTGATATAATGGTAGGATGACTTCTGAAGTGTAAAGATTTACTCAAAGATTGACTCAAATGCTGCAAAACTGATAACACACTGTACATGTGGATGACGACTCAAAAGGTACAAGGAAAGCAAACCAAGAACCAAGACCACATGATCTTAAATGTCAAGTCGGTCACCTGACCTTCTGAAACCATCTGAACTGCTTTTCATTTACTGACGACAAAACTGAAGACAGAAAGACCCACAAACACGCAGGAACTGTAGAAGGCTGGGGAAAGACCTGGCTCAAGAAGGGAACCTCAGAATTTGGATATATGTCTGCAAACGTCATGCATCACTGATTATAAAGAATTGACATCAAAAGTATTAAAAATTAACTTTATTTTTATAATTCTGTTAACTTGCTCTAATACTTTTACCTTTTACTGTGCAAATTAAAAAAGGAATACAAAAACATGTCACTGCACAAATAGTCATGAACTGACTGTATAGAGAAAAGAGCAGTGGGCTTAGACAGAACCTTGTGGAACACCAAACTATACTTTATTTTCTAATGGAGAATTTCTATCTTTTATATTTCTGTTCTTTCTGTAACAATATTTTTAATTTTGGTAAATAGTATGATCAGTAATATTAATGAATGCACTAAAACCAAGAAGCACAAATAAGGGAACACAACCCTGATCACGAGCTAGTAGGAGTCATTTACTACTTTAATATCTATACTGAAGGCAAATGGTGACATTTCATGAGTGTTATTCCTAGGTAGACAATACGGTGCCCTTTCCTAACTTTTTTATTTATTCATTTATTTATTTATTTATTTATTTATTTGTTTATTTATTTATTTTACATATTTGTCCCACTTGGTTCAGATAATCAAACAATATTTAAATTAATATTATAACTAGAGTAAATACAAAATACTGTTTTTAAATGATGATTTAATTATTAAAGGAAAAAAGGAACCTGCCGGCCCTGTCTATGTGAAAGGTAAGTGCCCTCTAAACTTAAGCCTTGACTTAAACTGTTGCATTTTTTGTGCAGTTAATCCTTTTTATGATTTAGTTCAGCTTTAGTGACAGTTATAACCACATTTAAGTTTAATTAAGTTATTTATAAATTTGAAGGATTGATCTAAAGCATGAAAGCTGAAGCTCTCATGTTTTTAGCACAGTTTATATACATTTTGCTTATTTGTTTAGCTAATTTTGCTATTATATTGAATTAGAGTCTAGGATTGTTTTTGCTTATCTTCTATGTGGGTGGGAAAATATGCTGATCTAGCACGGATCTGCCTTTTTGTAGTTAAGAAGACGTGTGAGACCTACCAATTTAATTTTACTTTCAAATAGTCTGTTTTGAGGCGCATGTATGATTATTATACAATTATTAATTCAATCCAATATTAAATCTTTTTATTATTATTTTTTTTACAATTAATTGTAATAATAAACAAACAAACAAATAAATCCATTGTCTCTTAGCACTTATCCTGTATAAGGTCATAAGGGGTGGACCCTATCCCAGGGGTCAAGTCAGAGTACACCCTGGATGGGGTGCCAACCCATTACAAGCGTACAATCCCAATCTTACACTTGGAAATGCCAATCAGCCTTACATAGACCTGAGGTGAGATTCAGACCCCCAACACTGGCAAGGCAATGATGCTAACCATTAAGAGCAGCAGAGCAGTTAAACTAACGTCTCAAATTCACTACCAGACTTAAAACCCACACAGTCTACCAGAATACTAGACAAGTTTCGTTCACACAACACAACACAGTGCCTCGAAAAACAATGACCTCCTTTATGTTGTGTTTTTTTTTTTATCATAAATGTCAGGTGCAAATATTAATGTGTTGAGAAAAATGTAGTGAAAAAAAAAACAGTTATGGAATTTGTGCCATAACATGGGAAATCTGAGGGCAGACTGGGTAGGGTGCAGGTGAAGGCCCATTGAGAAATGATGACTGTGTTGTTCGGTGACAAAAGCGATCAGTGATACCAAGGGTCTTGGTGGTGTGGGCAATGGGGTACCAACTGGGTAAGATATGAGGTACTTTGGCTGGGGCATAGGTGGATCATGCAGAGGTGGATCATGGAACACCAAGGAGGTTTTAGGATAAGTTTGTGGAAAGACTGTCTTTGACTGTGAAGCTTTTGGTTGCCAACATTGTAATTATATTTTGTCAGGGACTTCATAGTAATGAAGGCAAGTCAATGAAGTTTGATCTTTTCCCAAACAGCTGTAAGAGGATGACCTTCTCATATAAAGAACCTGTACTATGAAAGCTTTTGAAGGACTTTTTTAATGTTCAAACTGGCCCGAAATGGTAATAAAAGCCATCCTCCACTTACAGATCCGTACCAGTGGAGCTGTTGATGCGAGGCAAGTGTACATGTTTTATAGTCTCCCCAATGAACTAATTCTTGAGTTTCTTTGGCTGATCCAGTGGTGTGGCTCTGTTCAGGAGCTCAAGGGTGCAATATTAGAGAAAGTGCATTGTTAGTCCAACAGCTTTGCTGAAGACCTCCATGAATTTTATGGTAATCTGGGTAATTTCCACTTGGGACTGGCGGTGGATGTAATGCAAATTGAAGGACCAATTTATGATTATCGGGACAATGTACATACAGGGATCACTACAGTGACTGAGGGATCCCTTTGCATCCTTTGTGCTGAAAGGGAGGGTTATAAGTTCCATGCAGTATGTGATGAACCCCATGTCCAATTTACTCCCCTTCCCCTAAGGAGACTTAACTAATTTCACTAATCTCTTTAACAAAATAAACGTGTGTCCTATATCCTGTACCTACACATTTACTCAAACAGATAATAACTGAACCCCTTTTATAAACAGTCAACTGTTCACTCAACAATGGTCAACAATGGTCAAAGAGTTGATGAAGAGTCACTCACACAACTTACTAAATCTTTTAAACGTTTTAAAACTAGGCCAATGTCAAACCTCCCTTTTATCTCCAAGATCCTAGAAAATGTTCTAGTACAGCAGCTATGTTCATATGTAGGTGGGAATAACATACAGAAATGTCAAGAGTTAGTATTTAGGCCTCGTCATAAGACAGACACCGTGCTGGTTGAAGTGATAAATGACATCCTACTGGCCTCTGATCAGGGTTGTGTCTCTTTACTTGTTTTACTTGACCTTACGCACAGATTTCAACACCACTGATCATAATATTCTCCTTGATGAATTAGAGAATGCTGTAGGAATTAAGGGAATGGTCCTCTCCTGCCTCAGGTCTTATTTGACTAAATGTTATCTGTTTGTATCTTACTATTCTATGTGAGCTAAAGTAATGTTTGGTGTGCCACAAAGTTCTCATTTAGGGACATTTCTATTTTACTCTTTACATGCTCCACCTGCGCAATATAATTCGTAAGCATGGTATCAGTTTCTAATGACACACAGTTACATGTCTCAGCAAAGCCAGATGAGAAAAAAACAGGTTAATAAAGTTGAGGAATGTGAAAAGGACATTAGACACTGGTTGTTTATTAACTTCATTCTGCTTAACCCTGACAAGACAGAAGTACTTGTACTAGGAGCACATGCAGCTAGTCGTAAGCTATCTGATCGAACAGCGTATCTGAATGGCTGGATCTCTGTATTACTGCTATTTCATCATGTCTAGTAAAAGACCTTGGTGTGGACAGGGTGCCACGTTATGTGACTATGACCATATCTAACTGTTCTCTCATATCTCTCTCTCTCTCTCTCTCTCTCTCTCTCTCTCTCTCCTGTTTGTGTTTCGCGACAATGACAATTGTTAAAAGCACTATACAAATAAAACTGAATTAAATTGATTGGAGACAGTTTCACTTGACCATAATTGGTCTTGGACTCAGCTGTTCTCTGATGACTTGTGACTGCAGTCACTCAATAGTTTAGCCTGAGCCTCCACCTAAACTTAAACATAAACTTATAAACATAACTTAAATCCCTTTCCCATTATACTGTGGCCCTTTCTGGAGTCTCAGAGCTTGGTATCCAGTGCAACAGGCTCTAAGATGTCATTTGGATGGATCATTCTCCTATCGGCCTTCTTTCCTATGTCAGGGTGATGTGTAGTGTAATTTAAGTATGCTATAACAGTATGCATTTTGCACAGGGTCTAAGGTGGTACTGAACATGGTGCAGATCAGGTTGCTGTCATGCATCTAAAAGCATGTGTGTACAGGTCTCTAGTCATTTAGTCTAAGCCTTGATCTGCTTAAAAGCACATCACAATTATCAAACTCCTGAAGTGGGAAGGAATGGGAGATACACCAGTCAGTACACCAACAGACTGATCTGTGCATGCTTGAAGCACAACACCAGAGGCGTCATCTCACCTGGTGGTTTTGGAGGTGGTGACTTGGCTGAATGACTTTAAAATGACAGCAGCCGGGACTCCATTAACTAGCGTGTGTAATGGCGTAACACAGTCCAAGCAAGGAAGGTCCATGTCAGTTCGTTCTCTACAACAGTAGGACACCAGCAACAATATTACCTTACAATAAAAAAAATAAAAAAAAAAACAGAAGGCTGGGAACTTTTGTCTATTTAACTTTTTTTTGGTAGTTTTGATTAAATCAAAGACAATTTTCTTCTTTACACAACTCAAAACAAGTTTTTGGAGGATTTCCAAACATAAACCTGAATAATCTGTGAGAATGGTCCCAAATGGCTCAACTGTTAAAAACTTGGCTGTGGGTTTTGTTGTTGAAGAGAGGCCCAGTCAGAGTGGAAGAGTGTTAGAATGTTCTTATAGCACGTTCGAGCCAGATGGTATTGTGCTTAACTACTCATACTGAACTGAGCCTCACTTCTTGCTCAAGCTGATGCACCAGCACAGACCATCAACTGATCAATGTCTTTGAAGGGAAGAGTTTATTTACCAATACAAAAATGTTCAGTAGTTGACAGAAACTACCATGACGTAAGAATCTTAAACAGAGATGAATTGTTTCAGATTAATTAATACTTATTAACTTACAGAAATGCACTCTAAGAGTTGATTGTGTGTGTGTGTGTGTGTGTGTGTGTGTGTGTGTGTGTGTGTGTGTGTGTGTGTGCATGGGTGTGTGGATAGCCATTAAGTAAAAGTTTGCTCTTCCTTATTTGCACTAAACATTGTACAGTATTATTCCCATGCTGCAATTAAGCCATGGTGCGGTGTTTAGTGCCTACCCTCACTGTTCCATCGCAGCCACACTGTAGGCAAATAAACCAACATGGTGCACAAACACAGTGCTTCATTTCGCATGTCTCTCCTCAGACCTTGCTTTATATCATATTGATCTACATTAACCGTAACCCCACAAATCTGCCAAATGTGAAAACAAAGGCCAAAAGAAAACATGTGTGTTGGAAACATATTTTCTGTAACCTCATCATGGAGAACCTGCTTATTACTATGGTTTCAAAACTTCATGTTTAAACAACATCAGCATTCATGTTATCCATTTCCTTGGAGGAGCTAACATGCTGTCTCTGAACCTGCTGATCCTATGTACATGCTCACCAGCCTGCAGATTTAACATCACTAGCAATGAGCTAGCTAGCTGGCTTCAGTTAGCTGTTCACTAAACCACTTCGTTAGCAGGAAGACGTCGCAGCAGGATGTGAACACCTGATCGTGCTTTAACGAGGTGAAGAAGTTCGCACATCATTCACGTTTAAGAGAAAAAACATTATTTTAATAATTGCCATCTCTCTCTCTCTCTCTCTCTCTCGCTCGCTTGCTCTCTCTGAGTGTGTGTGTGTGTGTGTGTAAATAAATGTAAAGAACATTTATTAGAATTCCTATTAATTAATAAAAAAAAAATAATTTTTATATAAATTATTTAATTTGAAAAATACAAGCTTGTGCATAAGAAACTGGGTTCAGTTCTGCTAATGCATGTGTGACTGGCAGAAGGACTGACATTCGAAACAAGAAATCATCACAAAACAACATGTGTGATTACAGGAGCTACAGTATCTTTAGTTTATTTTGGTTATCAGTTGTTCAGTTTACTTCTTTCCATCTTCATGGCACTATCTGTTCAACACCAATAAGGAAGTGAAATAGTCACAGGTACAGTTTTTATTTGACAGAATTGATCAGGTCCATGTTTTCTGAAGATCACAGCTTCTATCTTCTCTTGGCATCAGTGCCTGCCCGGGCCCAATCTCTTCTTAGCTGAAAGAGAGAAATCTCCTTTGAACACTAGGGAATGGGAAAGATGCCACACTTTCCTCATGTAATCCCAACCGTCTTCAAGTTTTGCTGCCTGATTTTCGAACAAAGAGAACCCTTCTATAGAGGTCACCCAATATGAAATTAGACCCTCTGTACCGCATGGCCTGATTTGGTGTTAGCGTTAGAGCGATCCATTGGATGATGTTGGTGCACACCCTCTGGCCTGGAAATTACATTACCTTTCTCTTTAGCTATTAGAACTTGCTTTCAGGAATCTGATTGTAGATGAACAGAGGATTTGTTACTTAGGAAACTATCGGTTTGATGTAACAAGCAAGTGACATAATGAGTACATTTCTATAAAAGCCTGAAAAACTAAAAGGAACTTGCATTTACATCTTTCGAGAGTACTGCTTTATGGTGTCATGCAGAAGGACTAATGTGCCTGTGTGTACACAGCCAGTGCTCATGGTATTGACAGAAATAAAGCTACTCAATATGGCACATGAATCGAAGGCAAAGGTTATGAAATGGCACCAATTTTCTTTTATTTCAGTGTGCACTTTTTTTATACAATTGTATTACTTTTTTGACTCTTAAAACAAGTTAGATGGACTGCAAAGTGCGCTGATCAATCATATCTATAGAAATAAAAGTACATTGGTCAGAACTCGCACTTACAATGATATCTTTACATTTCATACATTGAGGACCCGAAACCAGTCTCAGAACAATTACAGACTGTCTGTCTGTGTGTCTGGACAGCAAGATTATGTCACAGAACTGGCTGGACAGAATGTAATGAAACCTTTGCAGTACTAAGATCTCTGCCTGAAGTTTAACCTGCACCATAAGTGAAAACAAAATGTTGAGTAAATTGAAGATTGTCAGATTATAAACCACAAGTTTTGACAGCGTAATGCGAATGCATCAAACTGTGGGCGTGTCTTAAATCAACCGCTGGACAGAATTTTATAAAACTTCAGTTTCTTAGTTACTAATGCGCTACTTGCTCAATGTAAACAAACAGCTGCACCAAAAGATATTAATTAGAAAAGCTAAACTGAATTTGATTTAATATTTTTATTTTCCCCTGATTTCCCCCCCTAATTTAGTCATGTCCTGCTACTACCACTTAGTCAGGAGGGCTGAAGACACGAAACAAATGATGTCACCGACTGCATCTTTTGAGTTACACACTCAGAGGACAGCGTTAGCCGCTCCTTCCGCGTGCGTAAGCTCACAGACGCCCCTGATTGGCTGCAGAGCCGTAATTAATGTGGGAGCGCGAGTACCTCTCATCCCTCCCCTCTGAGAGAGCTCGGCCAATCAGCTCTCTCTAGACCTCCGGCTGCGAGAGGTTACAGCATCACCCGGGAATCGAACCAGCGATCTCCGGATGTAAACTGAATATTTTTACTGGGATTAGTTCATATTTTCACTTTGGCTGAAATAACAGCGCTGAAGTGGTGTAAGTGAATTTTAACACGCTGGAGTGGTTTTAAGACAAAACTTCATCTTTATCCTTTGATCTACTTTTTCCATTTCTCATCTGTGATTCACTCTCCGATTACCGAACAGGGAGTGTATTTGTCTGAGCACCAAAGAAGGACAACTTAGTGTAAACAAGGCGTAAACATATAAACTTTTCTAGATCCTCACTTTCTCATTGATTGTATTAATATGAAGTAGATTTAAAATTGTTCTGTGAACCAGGTACATTTTGTACAATTTCCTAATAAAATTAGTGGAAAAAAATGTTGTCACTCAAACACAACTTTTTTTACAGGTAAAAAGATTGAGGGGTTTATTCTTGTTCCAGACAGACATGTATGTGGGCTTTACTGAAATAATAATAATAATAATAATAATAATAATAATGATTGCATTAAAGATGATCAGATTATTTCTCAGCTTTAACTGTTTCCACGAACTCTTGTGTGTGTGTGTGTGTGTGTGTGTGTGAATAAGTTGTAGTGTTTCTGTAGTAGGACAGACACACAGGACACGGGTCTCTCTGCCGGAGAGGACACGGTGATCTCGGCCCTGTGCGGTGGAGCCCCGGCCTGGCCCAGGACAGCCGAGCCGAACCGAGCCGAGCCGAGTCGGAACTCTCCGGATGATGCTTGTTATTTCCCCCTGATCTATCGGATGTAAAGTAAAGGGGGGGCTCGGCCTTGTGAAGTGAAGAACGTCAGGAGTCTTTCGTTCTTTCTCTCGTTGTTCTGCCTCAGTGCGTGTTAGCCTGCCTCCACTCTCTCTCTCTCTCTCTCACACACACACACACACACACACACACTTACACAGGGGAATGTGCGCTGAGACGCAGCGCCTCCTGCGCTATTTAAACGCTCCGCCCGGGTGGTGTGTAATAAATCAGCCCCATGCCTGTCCCGGCCGAGTCCGTCCTCCCCCCCGATGGCCGCGGGAGCAGCAGCGCTACAGCAGCACGCGCGGGACATCTGTAGAGGAAGCGCGAGCGCCGAGCCCGACACTGACCCGCGCGCAGGGGAGCGCGCCGCCTATGTGAGCGCGTGCGTGTCGCCGTTGTACCGGGACAGCGGTTTCCTCCAGCTGTTGTTGCCGAGCGCGAGCTGGCGGCGCGGTCCGCTCTCGTGCGCGGCGTGTCTCGGCTCCGTGTCGGTCTGCCTCGCCCTGCTGCTCCACTTCGTGGACTGGGATAATAACAACAACAAC
This sequence comes from Clarias gariepinus, assembly GCF_024256425.1. Classification (NCBI taxonomy): domain Eukaryota; kingdom Metazoa; phylum Chordata; class Actinopteri; order Siluriformes; family Clariidae; genus Clarias; species Clarias gariepinus. Next base: position 31,841,674 of record NC_071111.1, on the reverse strand, counting down.
AACAACAACACTAATACTAACAGTAGCAGCAACGATGATGATGATGATGAAGAGGAGGCCAGCTCCAGATGTAGCACCGCTGGCTCGGGATCTCCTCCTCTTCTCCTCCTCCTGAACGGAGGCGGTGTGCTGGAGCTCTCGTGGCATCTGATCGCCCTGCTGAGCGCGTTCTTCTGGGCCGGCCTGTACCGGATCCGCTGCGGAGTGCTGGACCGGACCGTCGTGGTCCTGCTCAGCCTGTGTCACCTGGGAGAAGCGGCGGCGCAGGCGCTCCTGCATGGCTCGGACGAGCAGCTGCACTCCCTGACGGCTAGCGCGGTGGTGCTCGGCTGCTTGGCAAGCGGGGCACTCATGGTGATGCGCCTGGGCCAGGGCATCTCCCTCATCGTCTTCATCAGCATCATCCGAGCCGCCTCGCTCATCTCCCTGCACAGGGTGCGCGCCAGCTGGAGACCCTACCTGGCCTACCTGCTGGGGGTTCTGGGGGTCCTGCTGGCGAGGTATGCTGACAGGCTGCTCCCCAATCAGACAAGTCAAGCGGAGGGCTGCACCCCCGTGACGGGCTCTAGAGAAGACCTGCTGGTGTTTAAAAGGCGCAGGAGATCCAGCTCGGTGGTCTCATCAGACATGGCACAGCACGGGTTCGAGGCCAGCAGCAAGTCGCACAGGAGAACCTCCCTGCCATGCATCCGGAAAGACCAGGTACAACTTTCCTCTAACATTTACAACAGCACCAGGGCCAGGGACAAACTTTATAACAACAACAACAACAACAACAATATTAATCATAATAATAATAATAATAATAATAATAATCCATCAATCCATCTAGGAACTTTTAAAGTCCAGCTGAGGGTGACCACTGTATTTATTCCCATTTTCACAACTGTTTCACAACCTCTGGCAACCTTATTAATAATAATAATAATAATAATAATAATAATAATAAGTTCACTATATGGAGGCCTTAGAGAGACTGAACATCACAAGAAAGTATTATGTCTCTTACTAAAAAGGTGTGTTTGTCTGCAATAATGAAGGGGAATGTTTTACTCCCAGTCCCAAGCTTTCTGTGTGTGTGTGTGTGTGTGTGTGTGTGTGTTTCAGAATGATTAGGAAATTGTTCCAGTCTGTTCCACCATTTCCACACTGCCTTCAGGCACTTATTTGTTTAATACTGTTTCTGAAATGTTCACCTCCATGCCTTGCTTCAGCTCGGATCGCCTCCGTTTTTCTTCCTACACACCAAATAAAATAAAACAACATGAAATAAAATAAAATAAAATAAAATAAAATAAAGCAAAAACAGTAGCCAAGTTTATGCATTGTAAAAAGTGTTGTGTGGAATCTAAAGCAAGATAAACAACAAACAGGATTTTTTTTTTTTTTTACATAAGTGCACAAACATTATTCATGTAATTCAGAAAAAGTAATTAATGCACACACACACACACACAAACACACAGAGATAGAGATATATATGGCTTTATGTTTGATGACATCTATTTTTATTTTAAAACTTATATATAAGCAAAAACTTTATTCCAAATATTCTCACCCCATATATCCCCCTTCATTATACCAGTAACACATCAGAAAGTTAGATTATGTTTTGAGTTGTGTTCACATTTCTGTTATTAGAGTATTGATTTCTTTTCCAGATATTAGACGAAC
>NC_071111.1:31830000-31835000 GCF_024256425.1 Clarias gariepinus | reverse complement strand
TCCGGTTGTCAGCTGTGTGTTACGCATCGGAACTTAGTGGGAGGAATAATGTGGACTTTGTCTTACCTTACAGCCTGGCTTCAGGGGTGCAAGACTGCTTTCTCTATACGCTGTGTGTGTGTGTGTGTGTGTGTGTGTGTGTGTGTGTGTGTGTGTGTGTGTGTGTTGTTTTTGAAAATCTTTTTCCTTTGTAACATAAATATATGAGTAACACTTATTTGATTGACATCTAGAATAAATGCAGAGCACCGTTCTGGACCAGGCCTGAACACGTTCCTGGACACAGATCCAGTCTAATCTCTGAGTACCAAGAATTATCTCACTGGTCTAAATCGTTCCCACTGCATACCTTTTCAACTCAGTCCAGAGCTACACTTTAGGCTGGAAACCGTTCTGTGCAATTTAACAAGTATGCCAGCTAAGGGTGTGCTTTATATACAAGCCCGATTAACACTTGTTCAATGCATTATAAAATCATTTATCAAATTATATGAATGGAGATCCTATCACAAAAAAGTGTAAAAATACCTTTAATGTTTTTTTTCTGCTTGTTTGTTTCCCTTTGCTATGTATAACACAGTCATTAGTCACTATCTCTATAAGCAGTTTATGAAGATAAGCTGAGCTGTAAAGCATAGGACGTCATTTTGCACAGAAATATCCATTAATCTGCTGAGGTTGTTGTTATAAGAAAATCTCAGGAAATGGAAAAGAGGGGACAGGTTCAGCAGACGTGTCCTCTTCAGCCGAACATCTTAACACAGACACCTAAAACTGTATGATCGTACCTGTAGCTCTGTCTGTAAACCAGGCTGTGATGTACACACACACACACACACACACACACACACACACACACACACACACACACACACAATTCTAACTTCATATTATCTGCAATCCTGAGTGATGATTGTGGTCACAGTGGAAATGATCTGATCAGGACGAATAAAAGGTGAAAGACACAATAAAGCGTTAAAGTTTATCTTTAATTACTTTTTATACCCGTAACGTGAGCCTGGATCTTATAGACGTTTGGCTGCAGACTGAGACGTAGAGAATAACGTGTGCGTCCTAACAGTTATGATAAAGAGGAAATGTAAAGGAAGCAGCAAAGCCCCTCACTTAAAACCATAAACATCTACATGCATACTGTATGAGCGGGCTGATGTTCTGGTCTGGCTCTCCGCTCCTCTCTGATAGCGATCTCACAGCAGCTACGACAGCGCGCTCGCTATCGGAACGTTCTGTTCCAGTCTTATATAATAATAGCGTTGTGGAAAAGCCAGTTTTTAAAGGTTTAAAAGTGACCAGTGAACCTCTGGACACAATATGGACACAGACACGTTTTATCAACACTCATTATGGGCTGTGGTCTTAAAATCATGTGACCATGGTTTATCTGAACACATTAATACACTTCAGTGACATATTAATCCTTCTGTAGCCCTTAAAGCTCAGAGCATTTTACTCCATTATTTCCTTTGATGTTATGGAGGAGCTCAGTATCGTGCGGTATAGAGTGACACGTCCTTCTGCACAACCCAGGCAATAGGATGTGTAGTTCATTTTAACCAACTATACACACATGACTGAGCAAAAAAGTACAAAGAAATAGCACAGATACACATGATCACATGTTTGTTTGTTTTTTTTTGGTTGTGTCTATTACAAAATAATAATAATAATAATAATAATAATAATAATAATAATAATAATAATAATATGTCCATTTTGAGAGTTCTACATTTTTGCCACATCATTCCCATATTCCAGTAGTGGTAAAATGTACATGTTATAAAAGTAATGATAACTTTTTGTTCCACCTGACATATAAAAATCCCACATACACAGTCTCCACGTTAACACACACCGGCAAGGCTGGTATATATCCATATCCATATAAGCACTTTTTATAAGACATGCAATGCAAGTTTAAACAAAATACATGTGTAAAAAGGTCAGGTGAGACATACTGTATGTCACATGTCACATTTATCCTCCCTGGGTCTTTGCTCCACTGATAAACAATCACATACAACATTGAGACATAAATTAGATTGTAATTGTGTAATTTTACTTGAGTAAACAAAAATCTACATTCGTTAAGAACTGAAGGGAACTCCTAATCCGTACACACCGGAGACACACAGGCCTTATTCAGAGTTATATATCACTGGTGTTCAGCTTGACACTGCACATGCACTGGTGTGACGCGTTCAGTACGGGAACTACAGCTGAGCACGAAACCCACCTTACACCACTATAGGAGAAATGTAGGATACTGTATGAACAGGTTATAGGAAGTGAAAAATAAAGCAAAGTCTTATTTAGAAATATAATATTCATTAAATTATAATAATGAATTACAGTGTGCAAAAGTATTGAAAAATAATTTGTTTCTCATTTTCTGTTAAGCCACAACAATGAATCATTTACACATAAAACCATCTAACTGAAGTCCTGAGCCAGTGAGAAACAGGAGCAGATGATGACAGATGATCAGGAGGTGATTAGTTTACTGCTGATGCTGAGGGGGTGGAACAGACGAGAGGGGAAATGAGGTCGCTGCTCAGGTTTATACATAAACAACCAGTTTTTAAACTGGACCTTTAGGCCCTTTGCAGCCTGTGGCAATACAACATTTGTTATACTTTTATTACTTTAATCTTCATAATAAAATGTAATTTAATTTAATTTAATATGTAAAAATCAGCGGGCTTGACAATACTTGAGAATAAAAACCACACAGCCTGGTTTAGGCACCGCAGGACTTCTTTTAAATTCAGACAAATTTTGCTTAAGCCAAAAAAATTAATGCTACTGTACAGTTACACAGAACACCAACGTACACAAGTCTACAGGTCACCAAATGACTTTATAACATTTATAATGACAAAAATTATATAGAATATAAAGATACATTTACAGACGAACTGAAATAGTTTAATGGTTTTCTTCAGGTCAATTCACATGACAGCTGTACAGTACATACACATACTGTACATACTATATACATATAACATATACATAACATATACATAACATATACATAACATATACATATAAAATATATATATTACAGTACTTAAACAGGTGAAAGATTCCACATTTCCCAAATTTACCAGAACTCCTCATAGAGTAATATTTTTAAGGGACGATGTGTGTTTCAAAATGATTCTAATGTAATGAGGTTATGAAAGAAGTATAAATACAAATACACTGGAGTTATTTCAGTAGTATTACATAAAAGGCAAAATATTTTTAAATTATGGCTAATCTATCCATCCATCCATCCATCCATCCATCTATCTATCTATCTATCTATCTATCTATCTATCTATCTATCTATCTATCTATCTATCTATCTATCTATCTATCCATCCATCCATCCATCCATCCATCCATCCATCCATCCATCCATCCATCCATCCATCCATCCATCCATCCATCCATCCATCCATCCATCCATCCATCCATCCATCCATCCATCCATCCATCCATCCATCCATCCATCCATCCATCCATCCATCTATCTCTCTATCTAGACAGACGATTGATAAAGTATCAGTGAAAGCAAGTAAGTTAATGGGTCAGACAGAAATATCAGTTGATTCAGTTTATAGCAGACGGCTGTCTCATGTGTGTCAGGCTGTTTTAAAGGACCAATATCACCCTTTACATCATGACATATAAATCATGCCCTGAAACGAGGCACCAGATTAAACGACCAGCCCAGTCTGGAGCACAGAACGCTGTTTTTTTTTTTTTGCTTTTGTGCCACAAGAAATTAGACACAGTCGGCCTAAACACAGCACTGGTGCTGATTTTTACTTTTTTATGTTATGCAAATGTAACTGAAAGTATGTGTGCAAAAGAAGCTACTTCTGAAGTTTATGCAAAATGAAAGTGTCTAATCTCACTACTCTAAAAACTTCAGCCGTTTTGGAGAGATGATTTAATATCTGGCCCCAAAACGGCCAGTACTGTCTCACACTATAATCATTTAAAATCTAAATTATTCACATTACTTTATGAGTATTATTACTAAAATTGGTGTAAGTTTCTAGAAGCATGTGACCTGTAAAAATCGTAGCATAATTTTAAGAGGTCTGTGCAAAAGTAAGTATTTTTCCTCCCAAATTACTAACAACAGTGGTTTTATTTAAATGGTATAAATTAGACACACACCTTTTTTCTTTTGGCCATAAAACATAGAAAAATATAGTTTATTATGTTAATTTTTTTTTTGTAATCTGCCCAATAATAATAATAATAACCGTGTGTTTTATGTGAGGTGTGTGTGTGTGTGTGTGTGTGTGTGTGCTGTGGTGGCAATAACTTGAGTGTTTTTTAAAATTCACTTTGAAATTAACAATTTAATCATAAAATGTACAGCCTGATTTACCAGCCTTCACTCCAGACACACACACACACACACACACACACACACACACACACAGACACACACACACACACGTATATACTGTACAACCCAAGACTACCCTCACCGTAGTTCTTCCCCAAAGTGTTTCTGCGCCCCTGCACAGAGCCCCGACCTCCACACCCCCACTGAACACCAGTGCTGCTCTATCGAAGACTTTAAATACTGAACTGAATGGAGAAATAAACAGGCTACAGCTTTCTCAGAGGAGTGGACCTGACTATAAACATAAAGGAGAGTACATCTGGAAATGGAACGCTCAACAACACCGTCGGAATGGCGGGGGCCACAAACTTTTGGACATATTATGTCTTCCTATCCGTTTCAATGAAGTTCTATATAGAAGGATTTTGTTGCCATGTTCTGAACACCATCCTCGTCATCTGTTTATTGCTTGTGTTATTAGACCGGACTGGACTGTAGACGACCGTACTGTTCTGTTCTGTATGAAGCCACAGGAATGCGTTCTATACATACGGATAGTTAAAAGCTAAAAACAGACCTGTAGCTTGATTAGTCCTGTTTTGTTTCGTATTTATTTGTGGTTAAGTTAGTC